>NW_025767691.1:142746-372721 GCF_003918875.1 Haliotis rubra
GATTCAGACATCACACATGCAGTACAGGATTCAGACATCACACAGTACAGGATTCAGACATCACACATGCAGTACAGGATTCAGACATCACACATGCAGTACAGAGTTCAGACATCACACATGCAGTACAGGATTCAGACATCACACATGCAGTACAGGATTCAGATAACATCACACATCAGTACAGGATTCAGACATCACACATGCAGTACAGGATTCAGACATCACACATGCAGCAGTACAGGATTCAGACATCACACATGCAGTACAGGACAACATTTCAGACGGACAAATGCAGTACAGGATAGACATCACACATGCAGTACATTCAGACATCACACATGCAGTACAGGATTCGATTCAGAAATCACACATGCAGTACAGGATTCAGACATCTCAGTACATGATTCAGACATACAGGATTCAGACATCACACATGCAGTACAGGATTCAGACATCACACTTGTAGTACATATAGTACAGGATTCAGACATCACACATACGATTCAGACATCACATCACACACATGCAGTACATGCAGCAGTACAGGATTCAGACATCACACATGCAGTACAGGATTCAGACATCACACGCAGTACAGGATTCAGAAAACCTCACGTGCAGTACAGGATTCAGACATCGCACACGCAGTACAGGATTCAGATAACATCACACATGCAGCACAGGATTCAGATAACATCATACATACAGTACAGGATTCAGACATCACACATGCAGTACAGGATTCAGACATCACACATGCAGTACAGGATTCAGATAAACAGTCACACATCACACATACGCAGTACAGGATTCAGATAACATCACACACGCAGTACAGGATTCAGACATCACACATGCAGTACAGGATTCAGACAACATAACATGCATTACAGGATTCAGATAACATCACACATGCAGTACAGGATTCAGATAACATCACACACGCAGTACAGGATTCAGACATCACACATGCAGTACAGGATTCAGACAACATAACATGCAGTACAGGATTCAGACATCACACATGCAGTACAGGATTCAGACATCTCACATGCAGCACAGGATTCAGATAACATCACACATGTAGTACAGGATTCAGACATCACACATGCAGTACAGGATTCAGACATCTCTCACATGCAGTACAGGATTCAGACATCACACATGCAGTACAGGATTCAGACATCACACTTGTTGTAAAGGATTCAGACATCACACATGCAGTACAGGATTCAGACATCTCTCACATGCAGTACAGGATTCAGACATCACACATGCAGTACAGGATTCAGACATCACACATGCAGTACAGGATTCAGACATCACACATGCAGTACAGGATTCAGAAAACCTCACATGCAGTACAGGATTCAGACATCACACATGCAGTACAGGATTCAGACATCACACATGCAGTACAGGATTCAGATAACATCACACATGCAGTACAGGATTCAGACATCACACATGCAGTACAGGATTCAGATAACATCACACACGCAGTACAGGATTCAGACATCACACATGCAGTACAGGATTCAGACATCACACATGCATTACAGGATTCAGATAACATCACACATGCAGTACAGGATTCAGATAACATCACACACGCAATACAGGATTCAGACATCACACTTGTAGTAAAGGATTCAGACATCACACATGCAGTACAGGATTCAGACATCTCTCACATGCAGTACAGGATTCAGACATCACACATGCAGTACAGGATTCAAACAACATAACATGCATTACAAGATTCAGACGACAAATGCAGTACAGGATTCAGACATCACAAATGCAGTACAGGATTCAGACATCACACATGCAGCACAGGATTCAGATAACATCACACATGCAGTACAGGATTCAGACATCACACATGCAGTACAGGATTCAGATAACATCCCACACGCAGTACAGGATTCAGACATCACACATGCAGTACAGGATTCAGACAACATAACATGCATTACAAGATTCAGACGACAAATGCAGTACAGGATTCAGACATCACACATGCAGTACAGGATTCAGACATCACACATGCAGCACAGGATTCAGATAACATCACATATGCAGTACAGGATTCAGACATCACACATGCAGTACAGGATTCAGATAACATCACACATGCAGTACAGGATTCAGACATCACACATGCAGACATACACACATGGGATTCAGATAACATGACACATGCAGTACAGGATTCAGACATCACACATGCAGTACAGGATTCAGACATCACACTTGTAGTACAGGATTCAGACATCACACATGCAGTACAGGATTCAGACATCACACATGCAGTACAGGATTCAGACATCACACATGCAGCACAGGATTCAGATAACATCATACATACAGTACAGGATTCAGAGCAGTACATTCAGACATCGAACATGCAGTACAGGATTCAGACATCACACATGCAGTACAGGATTCAGACATCACACATCAGTACACATGCAGTACAGGATTCAGACATGCACAGATAACACACACATGCAGTACAGGATTCAGACATCACACATGCAGTACAGGATTCAGACATCACACATGCAGTACAGGATTCAGACATCACACATGCAGTACAGGATTCAGACATCACACATGCAGTACAGGATTCAGACATCCTCACATGCAGTGCAGGTTCACATCACACATGCAGTACAGGATTCAGACATCATTCAGGATTAAGAAACCCTCACGTCAGTACAGGATTCAGACATCACACACGCAGTACAGGATTCAGACATCACACATGCAGCACAGGATTCAGATAACATCACACATACAGTACAGGATTCAGATAATGCAGTACATCACACATGCAGTAGTACAGGATTCAGACATCACACATGCAGTACAGGATTCAGACATCACACATGCACACAGATTCGACAGTACAGGATTCAGACATCACACATGCAGTACAGGATTCAGACATCACACATGCAGTACAGGATTCAGACATCACACATGCAGTACAGGATTCAGTACAGGATTCAGACAACATAACATGCATTACAAGATTCAGACATCACAAATGCAGTACAGGATTCAGACATCACACATGCAGTTCAGACAAACCTCACATCAGACATTCAGACATCACATGCAGTACAGGATTCAGACATCACACATGCAGCACAGGATTCAGACATCACACTTGTAGTACAGGATTCAGACATCACACATGCAGTACAGGATTCAGACATCACACATGCAGTACAGGATTCAGACATCACACGCAGTACAGGATTAAGAAAACCTCACGTGCAGTACAGGATTCAGACATCACACACGCAGTACAGGATTCAGACATCACACATGCAGCACAGGATTCAGATAACATCACACATACAGTACAGGATTCAGACATCACACATGCAGTACAGGATTCAGACATCGAACTTGTAGTACAGGATTTAGACTTCACACATGCAGTACAGGATTCAGACATCACACATGCAGTACAGGATTCAGACTTCACACATGCAGTACAGGATTCAGACATCACACATGCAGTACAGGATTCAGACATCACACATGCAGTACAGGATTTAGACATCACACATGCAGTACAGGATTCAGACATCACACATGCAGTACAGGATTCAGACATCACACATGCAGTACAGGATTCAGACAACATAATGCAGTACATGCATTACAAGATTCAGACATCACAAATGCAGTACAGGATTCAGACATCACACATGCAGTACAGGATTCAGACATCACACATGCAGTACAGGATTCAGAAAATCCTCACATGCAGTACAGGATTCAGACATCACAGGATCTCACATGCAGTACAGGATTACAGGATTCAGACATCACACATGCAGTACAGGATTCAGACATCACACAGGATTCAGACATCTCACATGCAGTACAGGATTCAGATAACATCACACATGCAGTACAGGATTCAGACATCACACATGCAGTACAGGATTCAGACATCACACATGCAGTACAGATTCAGATTGCAGTACAGGATTCAGACATCACACATGCAGTACAGGATTCAGACATCACACATGCAGTACAGGATTCAGACAACTCAGAGTACAACATCACACATGCAGCACAGGGATTCAGACATCACACATGCAGTACAGGATTCAGACATCACACATGCAGTACAGGATTCAGACATCACACATGCAGTACAGGATTCAGACATCATCACACAGGATTCAGACATCACAGTACAGGATTCAGACATCACACACGCAGTACATCACACACGCAGTACAGATTCAGACATCACACATGCAGTACAGGATTCAGACATCATCATACATGCATTACAGGATTCACAGGATACAGATTCAGATACATCACATGCAGTACAGGATTCAGAGATACACATCACACAGACAACAACATGCATTACAGGATTCAGACATCACACATGCAGTACAGGATTCAGACATCACATGCAGTACAGGATGCACATACACTTGCAGTATTCAGATTCAGACATCACACATGCAGTACAGGATTCAGACATCAGTACATGCAGACACACTCACATGCATTCAGATTCAGACATCACACATGCAGTACAGGATTCAGACATCACACATGCAGCACAGGATTAAGAAAACCTCAATACACAGGATTCAGACATCAGTACAGCAGCACGGATTCACATGCAGTACAGGATTCAGACATCACACACATGCAGTACAGGATTCAGACATCACACTTGTAGTACAGGATTCAGACATCACACATGCAGTACAGGATTCAGACATCACACATGCAGTACAGGATTCAGACATCACACATGCAGTACAGGATTCAGACATCACACATGCAGTACAGGATTCAGACATCACACATGCAGTACAGGATTCAGACATTCACAGACATCACACACATGCAGTACAGGATTCAGACATCACACACAGGATTCAGCATCACAACATGCAGTACAGGATTCAGACATCACACATGCAGTACAGGATTCAGACATCACACATGCAGTACAGGATTCAGACAACACACATGCAGTACAGGATTCAGACATCACACATGCATTCAGACATCACAGGATTCAGAACATCACACATGCAGTACAGGATTCAGACATCACACATGCAGTGCAGTACAGGATCAGAAACAGGATTCAGACATCACACATGCAGTACAGGATTCAGACATCTCTCACATGCAGTACAGGATTCAGACATCACACATGCAGTACAGGATTCAGACATCAGACATCTCTCAGATGCAGTACAGGATCAACATGCAGTACAGGATTCAGACATCACACATGCAGTACAGGATTCAGACATCACAGTACAGATTCAGACATCACACATGCAGTACAGGATTCAGACATCACACATGCAGTACAGGATTCAGACATCACACATGCAGTACAGGATTCAGACATCTCACATGCAGTACAGGATTCAGACATCATGCACAGGATTCAGACATCACACATGCAGTACAGGATTCAGACATCACACATGCAGTACAGATTCAGACATCACACATGCAGTACAGGATTCAGACATCACAGTACAGGATTCAGACATCACACATGCAGGATTCAGATAACATCACACATGCAGTACAGGATTCAGATAACATCACACACGCAGTACAGGATTCAGACATCACACATGCAGTACAGGATTCAGACAACATAACATGCATTACAAGATTCAGAGGACAAATGCAGTACAGGATTCAGACATCTCACATGCAGCACAGGATTCAGATAACATCACACATGCAGTACAGGATTCAGACATCACACATGCAGTACAGGATTCAGACATCTCTACACATGCAGTACAGGATTCAGACATCACACATGCAGTACAGGATTCAGACATCACACTTGTTGTAAAGGATTCAGACATCACACATGCAGTACAGGATTCAGACATCTCTCACATGCAGTACAGGATTCAGACATCACACATGCAGTACAGGATTCAGACATCACACTTGTAGTACAGGATTCAGACATCACACATGCAGTACAGGATTCAGACATCACACATGCAGTACAGGATTCAGACATCACACATGCAGTACAGGATTCAGAAAACCTCACATGCAGTACAGGATTCAGACATCACACATGCAGTACAGGATTCAGACATCACACATGCAGTACAGGATTCAGATAACATCACACATGCAGTACAGGATTCAGACATCACACATGCAGTACAGGATTCAGATAACATCACACACGCAGTACAGGATTCAGACATCACACATGCAGTACAGGATTCAGACATCACACATGCATTACAGGATTCAGATAACATCACACATGCAGTACAGGATTCAGATAACATCACACACGCAATACAGGATTCAGACGTCACACATGCAGTACAGGATTCAGACAACATAACATGCATTACAAGATTCAGAGGACAAATGCAGTACAGGATTCAGACATCACACATGCAGTACAGGATTCAGACATCACACTTGCAGTACAGGATTCAGAAAACCTCACATGTAGTACAGGATTCAGACATCACACTTGTAGTAAAGGATTCAGACATCACACATGCAGTACAGGATTCAGACATCTCTCACATGCAGTACAGGATTCAGACATCACACATGCAGTACAGGATTCAGACATCACACTTGTAGTACAGGATTCAGACATCACACATGCAGTACAGGATTCAGACATCACACATGCAGTACAGGATTCAGACATCACACGCAGTACAGGATTAAGAAAACCTCACCTGCAGTACAGGATTCAGACATCACACACGCAGTACAGGATTCAGACATCACACATGCAGCACAGGATTCAGATAACATCACACATACAGTACAGGATTCAGACATCACACATGCAGTACAGGATTCAGACATCGAACTTGTAGTACAGGATTCAGACTTCACACATGCAGTACAGGATTCAGACATCACACATGCAGTACAGGATTTAGACATCACACATGCAGTACAGGATTCAGACATCACACATGCAGTACAGGATTCAGACATCACACATGCAGTACAGGATTCAGACAACATAACATGCATTACAAGATTCAGACGACAAATGCAGTACAGGATTCAGACATCACACATGCAGTACAGGATTCAGCCATCACACATGCAGCACATGCAGTACAGGATTCAGACATCTCTCACATGCAGTACAGGATTCAGACATCACACATGCAGTACAGGATTCAGACATCACACATGCAGTACAGGATTCAGACATCGAACTTGTAGTACAGGATTTAGACATCACACATGCAGTACAGGATTCAGACATCACACATGCAGTACAGGATTCAGACATCACACATGCAGTACAGGATTCAGACATCACACATGCAGTACAGGATTCAGATAACATCACACATGCAGTACAGGATTCAGATAACATCACACACGCAGTACAGGATTCAGACATCACACATGCAGTACAGGATTCAGACAACATAACATGCATTACAAGATTCAGAGGACAAATGCAGTACAGGATTCAGACATCTCACATGCAGCACAGGATTCAGATAACATCACACATGCAGTACAGGATTCAGACATCACACATGCAGTACAGGATTCAGACATCTCTACACATGCAGTACAGGATTCAGACATCACACATGCAGTACAGGATTCAGACATCACACTTGTTGTAAAGGATTCAGACATCACACATGCAGTACAGGATTCAGACATCTCTCACATGCAGTACAGGATTCAGACATCACACATGCAGTACAGGATTCAGACATCACACTTGTAGTACAGGATTCAGACATCACACATGCAGTACAGGATTCAGACATCACACATGCAGTACAGGATTCAGACATCACAAAAACCTCACATGCAGTACAGGATTCAGAAAACCTCACATGCAGTACAGGATTCAGACATCACACATGCAGTACAGGATTCAGACATCACACATGCAGTACAGGATTCAGATAACATCACACATGCAGTACAGGATTCAGACATCACACATGCAGTACAGGATTCAGATAACATCACACACGCAGTACAGGATTCAGACATCACACATGCAGTACAGGATTCAGACATCACAAATGCAGTACAGGATTCAGATAACATCACACATGCAGTACAGGATTCAGATAACATCACACACGCAATACAGGATTCAGACGTCACACATGCAGTACAGGATTCAGACAACATAACATGCATTACAAGATTCAGAGGACAAATGCAGTACAGGATTCAGACATCACACATGCAGTACAGGATTCAGACATCACACTTGCAGTACAGGATTCAGAAAACCTCACATGTAGTACAGGATTCAGACATCACACTTGTAGTAAAGGATTCAGACATCACACATGCAGTACAGGATTCAGACATCTCTCACATGCAGTACAGGATTCAGACATCACACATGCAGTACAGGATTCAGACATCACACATGCAGTACAGGGTTCAGACATCACACATGCAGTACAGGATTCAGACATCACACATGCAGTACAGGATTCAGACATCACACGAGTACAGGATTAAGAAAACCTCACCTGCAGTACAGGATTCAGACATCACACACGCAGTACAGGATTCAGACATCACACATGCAGCACAGGATTCAGATAACATCACACATACAGTACAGGATTCAGACATCACACATGCAGTACAGGATTCAGACATCGAACTTGTAGTACAGGATTTAGACTTCACACATGCAGTACAGGATTCAGACATCACACATGCAGTACAGGATTCAGACTTCACACATGCAGTACAGGATTCAGACATCACACATGCAGTACAGGATTCAGACATCACACATGCAGTACAGGATTTAGACATCACACATGCAGTACAGGATTCAGACATCACACATGCAGTACAGGATTCAGACATCACACATGCAGTACAGGATTCAGACAACATAACATGCATGACAAGATTCAGACGACAAATGCAGTACAGGATTCAGACATCACACATGCAGTACAGGATTTAGACATCACACATGCAGTACAGGATTCAGAAAACCTCACATGCAGTACAGGATTCAGACATCTCTCACATGCAGTACAGGATTCAGACATCACACATGCAGTACAGGATTCAGACATCACACTTGTAGTACAGGATTCAGACATCACACATGCAGTACAGGATTCAGACATCACACATGCAGTACAGGATTCAGACATCACACGCAGTACAGGATTCAGAAAACCTCACGTGCAGTACAGGATTCAGACATCGCACACGCAGTACAGGATTCAGACATCACACATGCAGCACAGGATTCAGATAACATCATACATACAGTACAGGATTCAGACATCACACATGCAGTACAGGATTCAGACATCGAACTTGTAGTACAGGATTTAGAGATCACACATGCAGTACAGGATTCAGACATCACACATGCAGTACAGGATTCAGACATCACACATGCAGTACAGGATTCAGACATCTCACATGCAGCACAGGATTCAGATAACATCACACATGCAGTACAGGATTCAGACATCACACATGCAGTACAGGATTCAGACATCTCTCACATGCAGTACAGGATTCAGACATCACACATGCAGTACAGGATTCAGACATCACACTTGTTGTAAAGGATTCAGATAACACAACACATGCAGTACAGGATTCAGACATCTCTCACATGCAGTACAGGATTCAGACATCACACATGCAGTACAGGATTCAGACATCACACTTGTAGTACAGGATTCAGACATCACACATGCAGTACAGGATTCAGACATCACACATGCAGTACAGGATTCAGACATCACACATGCAGTACAGGATTCAGAAAACCTCACATGCAGTACAGGATTCAGACATCACACATGAAGTACAGGATTCAGACATCACACATGCAGTACAGGATTCAGATAACATCACACATGCAGTACAGGATTCAGACATCACACATGCAGTACAGGATTCAGATAACATCACACACGCAGTACAGGATTCAGACATCACACATGCAGTACAGGATTCAGACATCACACATGCATTACAGGATTCAGATAACATCACACATGCAGTACAGGATTCAGATAACATCACACACGCAATACAGGATTCAGACATCACACATGCAGTACAGGATTCAGACAACATAACATGCATTACAAGTACAGTTTCTCTCTGGCTTTATTATTTCATGCGTCTTAAAGGGTAAATGCTAAGCAACCTCTTTCCCATATCCAGCTGTGTGGAGTTGTTAAATTTATTCAAATACTCAGAAAAAAAAGACTTTGGCCCAGGATGACCCTAACAATAATACTATTCAATGTTTAGTATTTGGGAGATAAATGTAGAAATCAAAATGGAGGCACAAAGCCTTTACTTGTTTGATGGAAGATAATATTTTGTATCTCTTTTGTAAACGTGCTGGGCCAACTGGACTCCGCAGTTGGTTATACAATGACGGATCCTTGATCATTGGGGAGATAGGAGTGTTCACTACTGCAACGCCAATGCTGGTCTGTGTACAGGGTGACGTAGGTGCACATTGATGTTGCCTGTGACTCCTCCCATGTTGGAGTGTACACTGGGGACAGGTGCTTGCAAGAGTGGATGTGATGCTTAGAGGTTGTGGCAGGTTTGAACCATCCACACCATTGTAAAGTTTACAACGACTGTGATTGGCCAAACCCTAACTTGTAGATTCATCTAGACTATTGCTGTCTTCTGTTGTCATAGACACATCATGTTGTAATAAAGATTTTACAGCTTTCATTATCAGCTTATATTTCATGTCACACGAGTGAATGAGGTTTTTTTACCTCGCTTTTAACAACATTCCAGCAATATCCTGGTGGGGGCACCAGAAAATGACTGTACCCATACACACATTGTACCCATGCAGGGAATCAGACTCAGATGGCAAGAGGATGCTTTTACCACTAAGCTATCCCATGTCACGTTGAGGATGGGCTGTAAAGTTGGGTGTCCTCCAAGTTCTTGGATGTAGAAGTTGTCCATGCACACTAGTGGTGTTCCGATTAATTGAAATAATCGAAGATTGGTTGCAGTGACCAGACGACCAAGCAATGGATCACATTTTCTCATAATCGAACACAAACGATTTTGGAACTGCTGTTTTAGTCTTTGAAACAGTTGACGATGGAACATATCTTCGAAGTTGTCGGGATCTGCAAACTTGTTTAATTCTTAGAAAACTCACTTCACTAACTGAAAAGTCATGACTGAATATTTCTTGAAGACTCCAGGAAGTTTATGGTCATATATATTAGTCATCACTTTAAAGTAGCAAGTTGCATCACCTTATACCTATCTGCAATAACAACCTGGATAGGAAACTCTGAAAAATAATGCTAACCAATTTTTTCGATGATTGTTCGTTGGTAATGAAGCAATCATCAATTGTGAGATTTCAACCAATTCCCAACACTAATGCACACGGGTTAGACAGTATCACAGAAAGCACTTTGTCTTCAACTCCTTTCCTGTAGTGTTACCAAATACAGGAAAGAACCATATCGTTGACACAAGATGTCGTGATATCTTTAATATTTACAGGATTCTGACAATATCAATTATGTATGGTACTGGATTCAGACATTAACTATGTATACTACAGGATTCAGAAAACCTCACATGCAGTACAGGATTTAGACATCACACATGCAGTACAGGATTCAGAAAACCTCACATTCAGTACCTCACATGCAGTACAGGATTCAGAAACTCACATGCAGTACAGGATTCAGACATCACACATGCAGTACAGGATTCAGACATCTCACACGCAGTACAGGATTCAGACATCACATGCAGTACAGGATTCAGACATCTCACACGCAGTACAGGATTTAGACATCACACATGCAGTACAGGGTTCAGACATCACACATGCAGTACAGGATTCAGACATCTCACACGCAGTACCGGAATTAGACATCACACATGCAGTACAGGATTTTGCAGCGTAAAGTCCAGTGCTGGATAAGTGTCCAGTTATTATTACATGCAGTACAGCATTTTGCAGCGTAAAGTCCAGTGCTGGATAAGTGTCCAGTTATTATTACCGCATTTCCTCTAGAAAGTGCCAGGGTGCTTATTAATTCAGCAAACTCTCAGACCCGGCACTTAATAGGGGCCGGCACTTATTGCAGACCCGGTGCTTAAAGTTACAACGGAAACATGTATAGATTCTCTATTAGTAATTCATTTGAAAACTCCATTGTAAACATGAGGCACACTCAGCGCTTTTTTCTTGAACAGTTGCATTGTATTTCCGGCGCTTATTGGAGGAAATACGGTATGTCATGCACGTTGCCGCCATGTTTTATTTAATCCCTTAAAATGAAAGGTTGTAAATCCAATCTGCCACTGGGCGATACCAGCAAATATAGACAGGCGACACCATTTATTTTATCGCTTTTACCAACAGAAACTGTAACTGTTAATCAATCGCCATCTGGAACCACCACCTGTTGCAATGCATGCAGCTGGATATAGAGAATACTACACGAGGTCTCATTACATACGAATTATACGAAACGAGTGTCCTTCCTATGGTATCTGACCGAGCGAAAGCGAGGTCAGATAACATAGGAAGGTCACGAGTTTCGTATAATTCGTATGTAATGAGACCGAGTGTGGTATTTTATTTATTACCCACGTCTTACATGCATTTAAATTGACAAAATAGCGTATTTTTGTTATGTTTTTGGTTTCAAACCGAAACCGGTTTCATAAAGAGGTTGCGGAAGAGTTTTGTACTGTAGTACAATATTTGCATGACGTCACACTAATGACGTCACTTCCATGGTAACCGACGTCACGATGCATGTCATGTATTCTTTTCCAGACTCGATTATTTACAGACCGCCGCCATATATCTGTAATATTGCTTAGTGCGGCGTAAAAATGAACTCACTCACTTGCCACATCCTGCCTGTTTCCCCGAGCACGACACTGACACTATAATCCGTTTGACTTCATTTTGGACCGATGAATTGCTCACTAACACAAAATCTAATAACTGCAACAAAACCAAATTTTACACAGTCACATGAAATCGACAGACCAACTCTGATGATTTGTCTCATAATTATTGACACCCGAATAAAAAAGTTGTTGAACAAACGATCATTATTTTGTTGTTACTTTTCGCTGTTCTTACGAGGGCGGACCAATTGCTGGTAGAACAGCCAGGTAATCAACAAGGGTGTGCAGTGCAATTTCAATTTCACACGTACAACTCGCACACCTGGCTGTTCTACTAGCAAATAATGATCGTTTGTTAAACAACTTTTTGTCCTGATATAGATATACTATTCACACTTTGCTAAGGATCAAATCGTGGATTCAACAGAAAACTATGATGTTGGGTCAAATTGGTATTAAATATCTAAGCTTATTGTAAGCATGGACCCTAGGTTTTCAGTGTGTCATTTCATCTTGTGGATCCCATACCTGTTATTGACAGGTGTTGTTTACTTGTCAATGACTCGTTCCATGATTTGCAAAATGGTTGATTGGTGCCATGAACACCATTTTATGGTTACTCATGTATCAAGTGCATAAGGTTATTTAAAGTGACTGTTTGCCTAACAAGAGGGGTTACCATATTATTATTTATCCAGTTTTAAATGGATACAATTTCAAATTATGAATCTACGTTTAAGTAAAGTTGTGAATTTTTGTGATCCTTAGCAAAGTGTGAGTAGTATATTTTAATAGTAACAGGAACATCTGACTGAGATTTGCCGTCAAACGTCAGATGACGAAACACTTTATTAGATGATTGGCCAAAGTTCGCATTCTGTCCATCACGTCATTCACCATGAAAAGTCAAAGGCATTAAAATATGGTGGATCCACCTTTGTGCTCTAGACAATCCTGGATTCGACGAGCTATAGCCGTATCAAACGTCTACTGTCAATTCGGTTCATTTTATCCCATTCTTCATACAGGGCAACGCCAAGTTCCTTTAAGGTGTTCAAGACAGATTCCGGATCGTAAGGACCAAGTTAGTTTGTTATACAGAGTCTGTTATTGTCACAATTAGAGAAGACAGCGTTAAACATTTAGAATTATCAATTACTGGTAGGGAAAAACGGCAGTACTTCGAACATATCTGTCCAAACCTGACAGCATCGGGCGACTGAAGGTGGTTCGTAATTGCCAGCACCTTCCTTCATGACGTTGAGAAAGCGTACGTTAAATGTCATAGAATTCGTGGGGTGGATTCGATAGGACTTGTGTCACAATTTTGAGCCTGTGCAAACGTTTCATATTGTGCGTGGTTTCACATACCCGTGAAGATTCGGGTTAGATCTTCAGTAACCCATGCTTACGGGATCGGGTAGTCCGGCTCGCTTACTTGGTTGACACATATCCCAGTTGCGTAGATCGACAGACTTACCCTACGTTACAGGAAATACGGTAGTATAAGAAAAACGGAATAAGAAACGTAAACATGTTATGTATTTTATTGTAAGTTTGTTTATTGCATAGATGCTTACGATACAGTCGCCATAATTTCGGGTAACAGCGATCACATTCATAGGTGTCTGTGAACATCACGTTAGAGGTCTCGGGGCAACACTGACGACCTTGCCTGACCTCACAGACTCCTCACACAGCTTTACGAGCTCCAGACTCTGCATGCACTCCTCCGCCGACACCATGCACTCCTCACGCCCTGCAGCATCGACAATATTAGTGAGTGAGTTTCAGTTCGAAGCCGCTAAGCCGCTTTGAACAGTGAAGGGTTATAGAGATGGGCGACGGGGTGGCCTAGTGGTTAAAGCGATCGCTCGTCACGCCAAAGACCCGGGTTCGATTCCCAACATGGGTACAATGTGGGAAGCCCATTTCTGGTGTCCCCCGAGGTGATATTTCTGGAATATTGCTAAAAGCGGCGTAAAACCATGCTCATTCACTCACCGTGAACAACATCGATGAAGTGCCGTACAATCCTGGTATAGCTTGAGCTCCACCGCTCGATGAAAGACTCCATCAAGTCAACAGCCAAACTGCCATTTGTATCCCAAGTCTCTACTTCCGACTTCCTGTAGTTTTTGGACATTGCCATCTTTTTTGAACCCAGAACCTAACACAGTAATACACACATTTGTCAGGGTTTGAAACTCTCAAAAATTTCAGCCAAACCACAGGGCTGGTTAGATGTAAAAATTGCCAGCCCAAACCAAACCTTACCAGCCCAGACCAAAACGTACCTGCCCAGACCAAAACTTACCTGCCCAGACCAAAACTTACCAGCCCAGACCAAAACTTACCTGCCCAGACCAAAACATACCTGCTCAGACCAAAACATACCTGCTCAGACCAAAACATACCTGCTCAGACCAAAACTTACCTGCCCAGACCAAAACTTACCTGCCCAGACCAAAACTTACCTGTCCACAAAATATCTTCATATATCGGTGCATGTTTCAAGTTAAACCCGACCGTCGGGCAGGTGAAGTTGAGAATCTGGCAGTCCGTGTTCAAAATAACCAGTCCCGGGCGGTCGGACAGGCAGGTGTTTCGAACGCTACATTTGTTCACGCCTAGATACTAGGGTCGGGACGGGTAACCCGTTTACCCAGGACGGGTGAGTAAACAGTTGGACCCGGGTACCCTTCACACTAACCGGACCCCCTTTGATAACCTGACTAATACTGAATTAATTTGACTTTGTGCCTGATGCGACGGATTCAAAATATTTCCAGACGCCACTGTTAATCTCGGCCATGGCTGATTTTGTTGGAGGGGAATAACTCGCAATTAATGTTATACTGGGTAATAGAGGGTCGGGTACCCGGGAAGGAAATTTTGACCCGTCTAAGTCCGACTAGATACACAACATTTCAGAACTTTATGACCAGGGCTCCTTTCACGAAGCAACCTTTACTAAGGTTAAACTTAACTCCCATTCTCTAAAACCGCCTCCGTGGTGTAGTGGTTAGAGCGTCCTCCCGGAGAGCGGAAGGTCGCGGGTTCGATCCCCGACCGCGTCATACCAAAAGACGTTAAAATATGGTACTTTTTGGTCCCTGCCTGGCGCTCGGCATTAATGGGTACAACAAGGACTGGTCGGCTCGGAGTCAGTATAATGTGTCTGAGTGGGGTATCCATGCTTCACTGCGGCATGGTATCTCAGTGGGCTAGCACTATAAAACCAGCTTCAGTCTGGGCTAGTACAAGCAGCCGCACATACACACACACGCATGCATGCACGAAGTATTCTCAAGCACGACGTTAAATCCAATTTCACCTCACCTCACCTCACCCATTCTCTAACATTGCACTAAGGTTACCTTAGTGACTTACGATCACCTTAGAGCTTTGTGAAAGGAGGCCCAGGTGTATACTTTACTAGGGGCTGGAATTTACTTAACATGGAACAATATATATACTGTACCAGGAATCTAGTACTTCTGTTTGTTTGTTTGTTACTTAACGCCGCACCCTCCAATATTACAGTTATATGGCGGCGGTCGGTAATTAACTGAGTCTGGACCAGACAATCCAGTGATCAACATCATGAGCATCGATCCACGCAATTGGGATACGATGACATGCATCAATCAAGTCAGCGAACCTGATCTCCCGATCCCGTTAGTCGCCTTTTACGACAAGCATGGGTTGCTGAAAGACCCATTCTGACCCAGATCTTCACGGGTTGGTACTTACTACACATAGAATCTGGTATTAACTGTAGTCTGCACCTAGTATTTACTGTAATTTGCACCTAGCATTTACTGTAGTTTGCACCTGGTATTTACTGTAGTTTGCCCCTGGTATTTACTGTAGTTTGCACCTGGTATTTACTGTAGTTTGCACCTAGTATTTACTGTAGTTTGCACCTAGTTTTACTGTAGTTTGCACCTAGTATTTACTAGGGCTGCGCAATATAACCGGTTTACCGGTATTTACCGGTTCAGACATGAAACCGATACGTATTGCGATACGCTGTTCGAAAACAGGTATTTTGACATGCATTCGGAAAGCTTCGTAACACTTGGAATCTTCGTATATTTCCGTTTTATAAATTGTTCCTTTCCTTTTTTTATTTGTGCCAAGTATTATTTACATTTTTATTTTGTCATGATTAAAAGTTTTTATTAAAGCTTAATCAATCATGGTGATTTTGTTGTGTTTTTGCTTTATAATCAAGCATTAACTCGATTATAAATAGTTTTTTGTTAAAAAAATAATTCTTGCAATATATTGCAATACATAGCGCAATATATGCTTCCGCATCGCAATATATCGCAATATGAAAAGTCTCTGCAATACCCACCCCTAGTATTTACTGTAGTCTGCACCTAGTACTTACTGTAGTTTGCACCTAGTATTTACTGTAGTTTGCACCTAGTATTTACGTAGTCTGCACCTAGTATTTACTGTAGTTTGCACTTCGTATTTACTGTAGTTTGCACCTAGTATTTACTGTAGTTTGCACCTAGTATTTACTGTAGTTTGCACCTAGTACCTAGTACTTACTGTAGTTTGCACCTAGTATTTACTGTAGTTTGCACCTAGTATTTACTGTCCCGGCACCTGGTTTTACTCTACTCTGCACCAGGTTTTCACGGGACCCGGCACCTGGTTTTACTGTACCAGGCACCTGGTATTTATTGTACCCGGCACCTGGTATTGACTGTTCCTGGATGCTGGTATTTATTGTACCCGGCACCTGGTTTTTCTGTACCTGGCACCTGGTATTTATTGTACCCGGCACCTGGTATTTACTGTACCCGGCCCCTCTTATTTACTGTACACGGCACCTGGTACTTACTGTACCCGGGACCTGGTATTTACTGTACCAGGCACCTGGTTTTACTGTACCAGGCACCTGGTATTTACTGTACCTGAAAGTGTTGATCGTATCCGTATGTGACTTCCCGACCCGCCATCATGTTAGCCAGCACCCCGCTTGGGAAGGTGAGTACGATGTTGGTGATGTCATGGTCGCCACTGGCCTCGTAGTCGTCGGCGTACGTTGAGGTGTTGCTGCCACATACATACACCGACAGCGGCCTCTCCCCAACAAACCAGCACACGTAGTCCAGCATGTGAACACAACTGTCCACATATATGCCGCCTGTAGAGATATACAACATGTACCTGGTCATATCTATGCCGCCTGTAGAGATATACAAGAGGTGGTATCTGGTTATATATATATACAAATGGAACAAATCTGTTCTGAAATATACCTCCTTCCTCCGAATAAAAAGTGTCTTACGTGTATACAGTTACACACCCTATGTTTAGAAGGAACGGGTCGTATCTGTTCCCAAATATACCTCCTTTCTCAAAATAAATATAACGTGTCGTACCTGTTCTCTAATATATACTCTATGTTCAAAAAGAATATGTCGACATCTTTACAAATAAATCTCCTTTCTCGGAATATAGATGTCATACGTGTACACAATTGCATAAGCTAGGGTAGAAAAGAATATGTCGTACATCTTCACAAATATATCTCCTTTCTCAGAGTAGATGTCGTACGTGTACACAATTACATAACCTGTGGTCAAAAAGAATACGTCGTACATCTTCACAAATATATATATGTCCTTCCCTCCAATATAAATATGTCTTTCATGTATACAATTACACACCCTATGTTCAACGAGAATGTGTCGTACCTGTTAACAAATGTATCTCCTTTTACATAATAAAATGTGTCTTACATGTATACAATTAAATACCCTTTATAAATTATGTAATGTGTCGTAAATACACTCCTTTTGTCCAAATAGAATATGACATTCCTGTTTACTAATATATACCCTACGTTCAAATGGAACGTACCGTACTTGTTCACAAATAAACGCCTTTGTCCGAATAGAATATGTTGTACCTAATTACATGTACTAACATGTACCATAACTTCAAATAGAACATGTCGTACCTTTTTACTACTATATACCCTTTGTCCACATATAACGTGTCATACGTGTGTTGAGACCATTCTGCATTTAAGGTCACAACGTACGTGTTCCGCGTCAACCACAAGGCTACCCAACCGCCCTTAAGCATTAAGGACTGTATTTAGGCACGAATGTTAATTTGTGGGGGTATTGTACATTGCTTGGACTCAAGAGTATGAATTTATTTTGAAAAGTCACTGGCCAGGAGGGCTAAGTGACAACGTTGCTAGCCCACATCATACTTCATCTGCGGACGGACTTTTAACACCTTAGTAATTGACTTCATCGTATTCATGTGCATTAAATAAAGAACAAATTATCTGAGATTTGCAGCTAGCCAGTCGGGATAGTTTTAACAAGATATTACTAGCCCGATTCACAATCAGATAGCATTTGGCTAGCGGGCCAGTATAGCTATTTCCAACGCTGCAGTTGGACTTATTTCGGGGCGGTGGGGTAGCCAAGAAGCCAAAGCATTAGCCCGTCACATTGGCACATGGGCGCAATTTGTGAAGACGTTTTCTGGTGTTCCCCGCCGCCATATTGATCTAATATTGCTAAAACTGGCGGAGAACCTTACCCAACCATCACATTTTTAATTTCAGTTCGTTTTCTGTTTGCATGTGTTGCTCTCGCAAAAAGCTGAAGTTGAAATGTGACAGACCTGTGCCAACGACAACTATAATCTCCTGTCTTGAAACTTGTGATGGAATGGTTGGTTGGCGTGTCATGGTGACAGTGACCTGGTTGTTTAGTCATTGAGAATCTGACTCATGTTAGTCGGTTTGTGATCTGCTGACTTTCTCTGGTTGAGTGAATAGCTATGGTTTTGTTTATATCGATGTATTGATGCTCTTCACATGGAACATGCAATCATGAGTGTAATGTGTATACAGTACGTCTGGATATCTGTCGAGCCATACATACTGTCACGTACACACACTGACAAAAACAGTAGAATATGTATATTTAGAGTGTTTTGAAAAGTCTGTTTATCTATCTTATATTTGTAGATAGAAATAGATAGGTATAGATAGACAGAGACTAAATGCTAGAGATAGAAAAGATAGATAGAAAGATATAGATTGAAAGATGGAGACAGATAGAAACAGAAATAGATAGAAAGATAGATGGAGATAGAACAATAGAGTTAGAACGATATAGATGTTTATATCTATCTTATATTCATAGATAGATTGAAATGGCTATTAACATATGATATAGATAGATACAGATATAATTATAGACAGATAGAGATATAGAAAAATAGAGATAGAAACAGATAGAAAGATGGATATAGATAGAACAATAGAGATAGAAACAGATAGAAAGATGGATATAGATAGAACAATAGAGATAGAAACAGATAGAAAGATGGATATAGATAGAATAGAGATAGAAACAGATAGAAAGATGGATATAGATAGAACAATAGAGATAGAAACAGATAGAAAGATGGATATAGATAGAACATTAGAGATAGAAACAGATAGAAAGATGGATATAGAGAGAACAATAGAGATAGAAACAGATAGAAAGATGGATATAGATAGAACAATAGAGATAGAAACAGATAGAAAGATGGATATAGATAGAACAATAGAGATAGACGGATAGAGATATGAATATAGAAATAAAGGTAGGAAAGGACAGAGATAGGAATAGATAGATATAGGTAGGTAGGTATATGTATAGGTAGGTATTGGTAGGTAGGTATATGTTTAGGTAGGGATTGGTAGGTAGGTATATGCATAGGTAGGTATTGGTAGGTAGGTATATGTATAGGCAGGCATTGGTAGGTAGGTATATGTATAGGTAGGTATTGGTAGGTAGGTATATGTATAGGTAGGTATTGGTAGGTATATGTATAGGTAGGTATTGGTAGGTAGGTATATGTATAGGTAGGTATTGGTAGGTAGGTATATGTATAGGTAGGTATTGGTAGGTAGGTATATGTATAGGTAGGTATTGGTAGGTACATATATGCATAGGTAGGTAGACCCTTGGTTGTAGGTCTGAATATGACCAGCGTTTGATCACTACAACAAAGGTATTAAGACCACTGGGGAAAAAATATCTGAATGTACAATAGATAATAGAGTCCCTGATTCGAAGACACAAATACTTGCTCAGTATTCCTGGAGCAATGTTATGTTGTATCATCCTATGCTCTGATAACGCATGATAGCCAAGGACAGAGGCGATAACCTATCTTAATCTACCTGTCATGTCAGGGACAGGCATTCCGATGTTGTTCAAAGATCAACATGGGCGCACAATAGTCAGGATGATCTGAGCCACTGATGAACTCCTCGATTACTAAGTTGAAGTGACTACCGACATGGTGCCAAATCAGTTGTACAATCAAGACATACAAACATATCAGCAGTGTAGTGATTTGATTGCAAACTGCAGCCTGAGGATTCAGTGGTTGTCAAGGACCTTGATCAAGAAAATGTCCCACTAGGAGACTTTCGTAGCGTTGCTTGATATGCAAACAACAAATGATAATTACGACAAGCACGGGCTGCTCAATTCTAACATGGATCGTCACGGAATAGAAGTGATTAAAACAGTTAATCAACTTGACGTAGAAATGACTGCAGCTTTCAGAACAATCGCATGACAAACAAGTAGTATACACAATGGGGGTACGGAACCAGGTCCTCCCAAGGGGTCATTTTTTTCAGAATTTCGAACATCAGTTTTTTGCTTGAATTTTGCTTGAATTTTGCTTAAATTCTAGCAAAGTTCTAGCAAAAAACCGATGTTAAAAATCCTCAAATCACTATCTCATCCATGAATAAATTAACTGCCCTGTTTGTACTATACAGCAAAACAGAGAAAAAGGGACTCGATATTGGTCCTTACATACATATGCATATAATTAAAAGCTTGGAAGATGGAAGTTACTGATCATAATGATCAAATATCAATTTCGAATGATGTTCAAACCCTTGTAATGAATAAACATAATGAAGAAACGAGCTGAGGGATATAATTAAAAAACACAATGTTCGTTCAATTTAAGTAAAATATTGTGCAATCATTTACTGGCTTCAAGTTAGAAGAAAATACAAAAATAGAATCGAATGAAGTACTAAAATTTAGAGAAACCAATGTCAATAAAGCGACAATACCCTTTCCACATACATAATAAACCCCACTCAGTGTAGAGACCATAGCATGAATTGAATTATTATTTCATGAGCTTGCGTTGAATCACTCTCACACAAACTTCAGAACGATGAACTCACAAAGGTTTCTGATGGGCTGTAGATAGTGGATCAGTATTATGGTTAGACACAGCAACATATACGCCATTACATGACGGATCCTTCCCAGATTTACCATAATCAGAAGGAAACAAGCCACAATTAATGTTTAGAACGAGGATGGTGAGTCTTCGAGATGGGCATTGATACTTGTTCAGTTTCCAGCTTATCAGACATGCTGATAGACGTTCCAGCCATTCCACAGGTAATGAGCGTAATCTTAAAGGCATCGATGTTCTGCCACCTTTCTCAAAGTTGTAAAAGTTGAAGGAGAATACAACCAGACTTTCAATGTATCTGGAACTTCTAAGGGAAGCAAAGGAAGTGATACATGCATAGGATAACGTCTCCCTCGGAACATATCCAGAGCATATATCTGTTCCTGTTAAGAGTGATAACAGATATTACAACAAGGAGCCCTTCGCGAAGCAATTCCTTGGTTGCGCCGCCTTTCAGGTGTTATAAGATTGGTTACCCCCATTTTATAATGATCCATCTTTTAAATGCATCTTGAGAGGCCATATTGGATCAGTTCAATGATTTGACCTCCATCGAGTTCATCTGGTTGACATAGATATCTGGCACTTACACGAGCAGGAAGTGTTCCTTTTCGTGATGAGGATGTACTGCTCATTCAGAAGATGCAGATTTCATTTTGTTATCATGGTTTCTTTCCAGTCATTCCAGTAACTTCATTATATAAGCTGATATTACAGGTAAAGGTCATCCAAACAAGCACGCTGCAAGTGCGTGATTAAATCACACATAATAATGACACATAATGTAACTGTAGAGCACCGAATATCCATCTCAAAGATGCTGCCTGTGAGGTGTCAGAAGGTTAACAGTCCAGTCATGTGACCATCTTAGCCCACCGGGCACCCATTCACTGTTGGGTGAACAGAAGCAGTTTTGAATAAAATCACTTGGCTTTGGTGTGACCACATGTGTCATGTGTGCATCGTTGTGGGGAATGACAGAAATCCGAGAAACTCTCAGGAGTCAAGCTGCCAAACACAGTCACTCATCCAAGACTCTGTGACCAACGTTCCTTAACTTCAATTGTTTTGTTACCCAGGCACTATGCGCAAGACCACATGCAACACCAACTAATACGTGACACGGGCTTCTCTTTCTACTCGTCATATTATTACATCATACCTGTTTTTATTCAGTCAATGATAAAATATATGTTTATAATAATTTTGGTCATTATAATTGTCCATTTTAATACGACTCAAGGCTCTGAACAACTTTGTTGTTAATTGTTCAGAGTCTTTGTACCAGCCAGCTGCACGAACACCTGTTTAAGCAAACCTATAGATTTTGCGTCTTCCCTTGCCATGTATGGCTCTGATACCTCTCCAGGGTCATTTGAAAGGACTAGTCAATAGAAATCAAGAGTTTGAGAACCAATTTCTGTTATTCCTTCACACATTAAATAACACATTAACGAACCTACGTTAGATTTTATGGAAAAACTAAGATATTCTTGGCAGCTTCAATGATGCCTGGACCTGAACCAACATCTTGGACCAGAACACTCATTCCCTAATGGTCTATTGATACGAAAAGTTGGAAGAGATAAAAAGTAAAGATTTGTTCAACTTTATATTTAGTTAGGTTTACAGGTTGTTGTTTTATAATATTGATTTGTTGTGTAAACTGTGATTTCAGCTGTCAGCATCTTTTCGAAAATTTAAAAATAAGTTATCTTATTTCATTACAAGAATACTTATGGTCTTAGTAAATCACTATTTCCCCTGAGTGACATCTTGCAAGAGTCATGTTTGTGACCAACGGCTCTTTTAGAAACATACTTGTCTGTCATTGATTTGTACCTGCTGCACAGTTAACATAACCTCCAGTAAGTGTATTACCATTAGCTTACGACGGAACTCTGTTGTGGCTAAATTCACCTTCAGAATGACAGTGGAGGCACATACCTTTGATCTGTATGTGTGATTTGTGAACATTCTGTAAAGTGACATATTCCAGTACACCCGAATGTGGTGTATTCATAACACGTATGATATTTGTCCTTATGTATTGCTGTAATGATGTTAATGTATTGCAATGATGATCTATTGCATTAGTATGTGCTGTTGCTGATCGTTTGGGAATCAGTATTGGAACTTGAGAGTAACTTTAAAGTATATGTGTATATGACAGGAAGGGTAGCGGAGAGTGGCTTGAAACGAAGTGAGCTAGAAGGACTATTTGTTAATGTTCGGGTACATCTTTCAGCTGACATATTGATGATCGGTTCCAATCCGACTTTGTTTTCACTCAGTTTTTTGTTAACTTGGACATGCGCAGTGGCATGTTATACGTACCAGATGTTTTGATGTAGCTGAGCGGGACGTGTTTGTCCAGGCTGAACACAGTGACGCTTCGAAGACGGCCGAGTTCGCCATCTTCCTTCATCTTGTGGATCCGGCTGAGGTCAGGGTCAAATCGCCTTACGAGAAACATAGGGTCCAGAATGGTTTTATCCCAAAACTTCCACAGCAAAGGTATGTAATTTTGTAAATAAACCTGACTTAATAATCTATAATTTATTACTAAGTGATTGTTTGTCTTCGTTACTGATTTATGGATTAAACCATTACAGATTCAGGTAATCAGTATGCTAAAGTGTGTGCAGTCAACCAGAAATGTTGTTGTTATAAGCTGTGGAAGTTTTGGGATGTGGAAGTTTTGGGAGGATACCGTCCAGAATCAGTGTTAAGATTCGGATCAGTGGATGGAATTGCCTGTTTAGCACTGACGGGACGATGTAACAGTGACGCAACATTCTGATGTGTGTATCGTGCAAAATGAAGTAAACATTCTTTGTTGTCCATAATAATCGACATTACACATAAGCACGCATTCTGAATATTGTGAAACTTTTCAGTCTGATCAATAAAAATAGGAGCAGGGTGAATACGGAAGTTTTACATTACAAATGTGAAAAACAGTTAGTGGTTACGTAACAGGAAGTTGTATGAAACTCCTCTACACTTCAGTTAAACATTGTATTATGTAAAGTAAACATTGCATCATGAAAATTTAACATGGTAATATCTAAATTATACATTGTAGTATGTAAATGAAACATTGTATTATGTAAATGAAACATTGTATCGTGTAAATTAAACATTGTTTTATGTAAATTAAACATTGTATTGTGTAAATTAACATAGTGTCATGTAAATCAAACATTGTATTAGGTAAATTAAACAATGTATTATGTAATTGACACATGTATTCTTCACGAATACACATAACAGATGAAAAGACGATACTGATGTCCATCTCTACCTCAGTCTCTATCTATCTATCGATCGATCTATCTATCTATCTCTACTTCTGTCTATCATCCATCGTCTATCTATCTGTCTATCTATCGTTCTATCGTTCTATCGTCCATATGTATGGATGAAATGTGTCGCGCTAACGACTCACCTGTTGAAGGCACAGAGGAGATTCTTGCCGCCCTTCCTTGCAGCGTCATAGCAGGACCGAACGCCTTGCTCGGTCAGTGCCAAGGGCTTCTCGCAGAACACGTGCTTCCCTGCAGCAGAGCAGGACAATAGCCGCTTCATTACTCGCAAGGAATTCATTATACACATGAAAGAGTGTACAGATGTATGCAGACAGTAAACATAACACACACGTCCATGCACACATAACAATCCATTCAGTGACGGATACCTTTTGGGTGAGTGAGTGAGTGTAGTTTTACGCAAATTTTAGCAACATTCCAGCAATATCACGACGGGGACACCAGAAAATGGCCTTCACACATTATACCCATGTGTGGAACCGAACCCGATCTTCAGCGTGACGAGCAAACTCTTTAATCACTAGGCTACACCCACAAGATTATTACGCTTACGAAGCGACGTCAATGTACGCACGTATATGCATGTATGTATGTCTGTTCGTGGTGTGTGTGTATGTATATATGTGTGTGTATGTATATATGTGTGTGTATGTATATGTGTGTGCTTTGTGTGCGTCAACAGGCGTGTCTGTGGCTGTTTCTACTTGTCCACAACAGGAACAAGAACAAGTCAAAACATTGATTACACCACATTCTCGTTTCCTGCTGACTGGGTTCCGTCCTATTGCGCACCTTGGTACAATAACCTGTCCAGAGTTGTGAGACCAACTCATTCAACTGGATGTATAAATATTAATCAGTAGTATTTGAAACATCTAATCACTTGTATATTGCAACACCACGAGCCTTCTAATCTTTGCAAACACGCCATGCAGCAAGCCTCTGTCGTACAGCGTGCTCTGACAAACGGAAATCGTGGAAATCTCAAAAAACGAGGCTCGGCCGCTAGAAAAGTTTGACGGCCTGGTACGGACTTGATATTATATCAATCACACTGTACGTTACACAAATACACTTAATGAGCTCAGAAAACACATAACAGGTGTAACCAGTGAGACAGATGAATTGTGCATCATTGTACTAACTCTTCAAACAGGGGCAGTCTGTGATGTCCTAGTTAACGACATGCTGCCTAAACCTTGACATCAAATATAGAAATACGATTTTTCTAAACTTTAAACTTAAAATTAATTTGTAAATTTTCTTATGAGACAAGGAATTGGAATTCAGTGTAACCATAGTTGTTTGTATTGTCTCTTTTCATTTTCACACGAGAAAATTCGGATCGGCTGAAAAGTAGGTCATTGTCTAATTGGTTAATGAGACTCATGTTTCGCTTTGTACCACTGTTTAACGTCTTATGGTATGACGGAGCCGGGGTTCGAACCACCGACCTTCCGCTCTCCGGGCAGACGCTCTACGGAGGCGATCGAACCTGTAATAAAGGAAGCAGTGTAAGCTGGATCACTATAGTCTATGACCAGGGCCCCGTTTTACTATGATCATAGCGCTACGGTCATCGTAAGTCCCATACCTTATCATACACTTACGACAGTCGTAGAGCTACGATCGCTTTGTGAAATGGGTCTGTATGTTAATGATAATACGTCTAAAGATGATCCTCCGGAATAGATAATGAAAACGGATTTTGCTTTGAGGAGACATACCTGCCTGGAGAGCCTTCTGTGTTGGTTCTTCGTGAAATGGCGAGGGCGTGCATATGAAAACAGCATCTATGCTATAAGACAAAACAAATGTTATTTATGTGAAAAAATATAATATTTGTGTTGACCGTTGTTTAACAGAAATATTCCAGCTATATGGTGGCGATCTGTAAATAATCGAGTCTGGAACAGAACATTCAGTGATCAACAGCATGAGCATCGATCTATGCAATTGGGATATGATGACATGTGTCAATATATCTGATCCCGTTAGTCACCTCTTACGACAATCATGGGTTACTGAGGACCCATTCTAACCCGGATCTTCACGGGTCACACACACACACACACACACACACACACACACACACACACACACACACACACACACACACACACACACACACACACACACACACACACACACACACACACACACACACACACACACATACTACACATACGCAAAAGTACATTTTGTGAGTACGTTTGGATATTAGAATGATGCATGTTTGAATGATTGAAACTAATTTATTTAAACCATGAAAATAATGTATCTTGCCTGTAGCGTCTGATAATAATAGCTATTAATGGACAGTCAACATCAAAATGTTTTTCCCCAGGCACAACATTTGGCCTCATACAACAAAATCTTAATGTATGATAAATATTACCGCCATTCTTTGTTTCGTATTCGTTGGTTGGAAAGTGAACATGATGGGACTCTTATTAACACAGGGTACGTACTATGTTCTAGTGAGAGTCCATGATTAATTTTGCCACATTTTGCTTGCTTTTGTGAGGGCGATAACGCGACAATGTCCCTTCCAGGATATCATACGATATAGCTAACAAATTGACATAAAACAACATTTCTTTCAAATTTCATTGAGAGCAACGGTGAACAACCTTACCAGGGATCCTTGTAAACAACGTCGGCCTCTTCTGTGCTCAACACCGTCGTCGTCTCTGCTAAACGATACTTCCTCACCAGGTGATGCAGGTCCCCTTGTGCCGCCGTGACGTCCACGAGGTAGCGGATGCAGACATCCTCTTGGTCCAGCAGGCTCCGAAGATGTACCTTGCCGATACGGCCAAGGCCAAACATGGCCACGTTGACAGTTCCACCATTACTATTCTGATATTCCTGAAGCGATACCGGAAGAGAAACCAAACCGTCAACGCCAAGATATTATGAGTCTGGACTTATTTGATTGGCATTCTAGAAGTTGGTGGTATGGAGATGACAAGACTTTATGGATGATCATCTTCTTCATTTTAAAAATTGCGACGTTTCGGTATAGCTTCTTATACCGTGTTCTAGTATATGTTGAAAACATATATGAAGCTATAGCGAAAAACGCCGTTGTGAAAATAAAGAAGTTGATAATCTATAAAGTTTTGTCATGTCGATTATCTGCCGAAACGGATTTAGCTGGGCGTCTGTGTGTGTCTGTAATGTCCGTGTTTGCGTCTCTGCGTGCTTGCGCGCGCTCGTGTGTGCGTCTAGCTCTGACATTGTCCATGTAAAGACATCATCATGTTCAGTCAAAACGCCGCGAGCGAACTTGGGGTGTTGACCTCATTACGCTCCTTCCTTTTGATACAGTGGTAATACCCAGC
The DNA here is from genome assembly GCF_003918875.1 of Haliotis rubra. Taxonomy (NCBI): domain Eukaryota; kingdom Metazoa; phylum Mollusca; class Gastropoda; order Lepetellida; family Haliotidae; genus Haliotis; species Haliotis rubra. The sequence continues at coordinate 171,668 of NW_025767691.1, forward strand.
GATAATATAGACCTTGATGCCAGTTGTTTTTTTGCGTTACAAGCCCATGTGCTTAACCATATGCTTAACCACTTGTCAATTTATATTGCTGAAACAAAGCAACATTAAAGTATTACTCTCTCGCTTACCACTAGTAGTCTGACAGGTTCACAAACTCAATCGAGAACTCAAGCGTGTTCAGACTTATACTCAAAGGGCAAAAGTTCTAGTGACACCTTTAGAAACAACAAGCAGAATCAGTGTCAAAAGTTTACTACCGCGAATGAAATGTCATTAATTAGAAAGTGAGTGAGTGACTGACTTCAGTTCTAACGCCGCACTCAGCAATATTCCAGCTATATGGCAGCGGTCTGTAAATAATCGAGTCTGGACCATGCAGTCTCTGCTGCATACATTTTTTGTAATATGTAAAACATAATAATGGATATTTATGATGCGCCAGTTCCACGCACTTGAGCATGCTGACTGTGTGGCGCTAGAAGGTTAACAGATATATGATGTATCCTACCGGGTACCCATTTACTGTTTGGTGAACAGAGGCAATTCATGAACAAACTCACTTGCCTAAGGTGAGACCACATGTGCCACGAGTGCTTCGTTGTGGGTAGGACTAAAGTCCTAGAAACTTTCCAAGGACTTTTCGCGACAAACATTGCTTAACTTCAAGTGACTTGTGACCTGTGACCTGTGACCTGTGACCTGTGACCTGTGCTCTATGCAAAGTACAATACACCAGCATGGTAGTGTATTAGGATATTTCTAAATTTCTGACATTCGAAATTGATTTGGCGATATTCACGCCATGATACAAGAGTCGGTGCCCTAAACATGTCCCCCATAGAATACCTGTCATGTTCGACCTAGAAGACCTTATCCGTCTGTGTGTGCCCATTGTCCATTACGTTTAAGCGTGTGTTTGCTATCCCACCGTGTATATAGCAAACAGTGGTTATAAAGGTGCGAGAGCGTTGTCAGTGACACATCGCCCGAGAAAGAATAAATATATATTTTAACACTTTCTGAGTGAGTGAGTGAGTACGCCGATTTTAGCAATGTCATGGAGAGGGACACATGAAATGAGCTTCACATATTGTATCCATGTCGGGAATCAAACCCGGGTCTTCAGCGTGATGATCGAAAGCTTTAGCCACTTCTGCTACCCCACCGACCCCTCAACACTTTCTCAGGGTGCGTACCATACAGCATCACCGCCGTTACCTGCACCGGCTTCACTACTCTGTCGTAATATGATCAGAAGCTTTATCCGTATTTAATAAGATAATTATTTCTACAGTTACATACCATGTGAAGTTCACCACAATTGCATTAACATGTTTCATATCTATGTCTGCTTTTCAGCTACATATATGTACATGAGGTAATGGCTTTTTTATTATCATTATTATAGGATATTTATATAGCGCACAAAATCCAGGCACCTAGTGCATGCTCAAGGTGCTGGTATTTTGTCCATCGATCATTGGATGTCAATCTCAACGGCACATCGTATTATCAATCTCAACTCCCAGGGGAGTATACAGCTCTTGCAGCCACTAGGCGCACCGAGTTATTGTCGCTTTCTCATCCTAACGAGGTACCCATTCACAGCTGGGTGGACTGGGACACATAGTCACAGTACTTTGTCCAAGTTCACTGCACGTTGCTGTACCCGCAACTAGGTGTTTGCACGTATTCACGTGGCCACCATCTGGTCATATACCAACGGATTCGTGGGCTCTTTTAAGTGCACAGGGTTGTGTACTGTACACTAGGGGTTGTGACAATACTGAAAGAGTCTGCACACAAAGTTGACTCCAAGGTTTTTACACCCGCTCACAGGTGGGCTCGATCCCGACACCTCAACCTCTCTGGAACACTAGCCTGGCGCCTTAGCCAGCTCGCCCACCGCACCCCGTGCTTTACGCCGCATTTAGCAATATTCCAGCAATATCACGGCGGGGGACAACTGAAATCGGCATTACACATTGTACGCATGTGGGGAATCGAACCCTTGTCTTTGGCGTGGCGAGCGAACGCTTTAACCACTAGGCTACCCCACCGCCCCATTTACAAATGTAAGTGATCCGAGCATTTTATATATATATATTCATAGAGAAACTGCACCAGCTATACATATTTATGAGATAGTACAGCTTTTTACATTTGTTGTAATTACCTTGTTACAGTGTGACGTTAGAACATACGTAGGCATACTTAATGGGGTAAGTAAACAACCTCACACACAACAGCTGTTTGTAATATACATCATATTCATATACTATCCTAAAAGAGAAACGCATAGGCGTTTTGTGTGTTTTAAAATCTATCAATTACCTACTGTGCTCAAACAATCGTCAAAATATGTAACAAAAGTGTTGATAACATGATTTTCCACAATTGCACAAGATAAAAATCAACTTTGCCTAATAATGTTGATTTTGATGAGATTTCTAACAAGGGTTAAAAATGCATCGCCACAACGTAAAAACAACCACCTTTCAGTTGAAATTGTGCAGCAAAGAGCATGCACTGCCTGGCTATAAAAATCCAGATTACTTTCGGAAATCGGCATTCGGCATATACATTATATTCTTATACACCACAGATACAGGCAGATCCACTATCTAACCCAGACAAGGACAACCGTGTCCAGATATACATTATATTCTTATACACCACAGATACTGGCAGATCTACTATCCAACCGAGACAAGGACAACCGTGTCCAGATATACATTATATTCTTATACACCACAGATACTGGCAGATCTACTATCTAACCCAGACAAGGACAACCGTGACCAGATATACATAATATTCTTATATACCACAGATACTGGCAGATCTACTATCTAATCCAGACAAGGACAACCGTGTCCAGATATACATTATATTCTTATACACCACAGATACTGACAGATCCGCTATCTAACCCTGACAAGGACAACCGTGTCCAGATATACATTATATTCTTATACACCATAGATACTGACAGATCTACTATCTAACCCAGACAAGGACAACCGTGTCCAGATAAACATTATATTCTTATATACCACAGATACTGGCTTATCTACTATCTAACATAGACAAGGACAACCGTGTCCAGATATACATTATATTCTTATATTCCACAGATCCACTATCTAACCCAGACAAGGACAACCGTGTCCAGATATACATTATATTCTTATACAGATCCACCACGAGATCCACTAACTAACCCTGACAAGGACAACTGTGTCCAGATATACATTATATTCTTATATTCCACAGATCCACTATCTAACCCAGACAAGGACAACCGTGTCCAGATATACATTATATTCTTATATTCCACAGATCCACTATCTAACCCTGACAAGGACAACTGTGTCCAGATATACATTATATTCTTATATTTCACAGATCCACTATCTAACCCAGACAAGGACAACCGTGTCCAGATATACATATATATTCTTATATTCCACAGATCCACTATCTAACCCTGACAAGGACAACTGTGTCCAGATATACATTATATTCTTATATTCCACAGATCCACTATCTAACCCAGACAAGGACAACCGTGTCCAGATATACATTATATTCTTATATTCCACAGATCCACTATCTAACCCAGACAAGGACAACTGTGTCCAGATATACATTATATTCTTATATTCCACAGATCCACTATCTAACCTAGACAAGGACAACTGTGTCCAGATATACATTATATTCTTATATTCCACAGATACTGGCAGATCTACTATCTAACCCAGACAAGGAAAACCGTGTCCAGATATACATTATATTCTTATACACCACAGATACTGACAGATCTACTATCTAACCCAGACAAGGACAACTGTGTCCAGATATACATTATATTCTTATATACCACAGATCCACTATCTAACCCAGACAAGTACAACCGTGTCCAGATATACATTATATTCGTATATACCACAGATCCACTATCTAACCCAGACAAGGACAACCGTGTCAAGATATACATTATATTCTTATATACCACAGATACTGACAGATCTACTATCTAACCCAGACAAGGACAACCGTGTCCAGAAACACATTATATTCTTATTCACCACAGATACTGACAGATCTACTATCTAACCCAGACAAGGACAACCGTGTCCAGATATACATTATATTCTTATATACCACAGATACTGGCAGATCTACTATTTAACCCTGACAAGGACAACCGTGTCCAGATATACATTATATTCTTATACACCACAGATCCACTATCTAACGCAGACAAGGACAACCGTGTCCAGATATACATTATATTCTTATATACCACAGATCCACTATCTAACCCAGACAAGGACAACCGTGTCCAGATATACATTATATTCGTATATACCACAGATCCACTATCTAACCCAGACAAGGACAACCGTGTCCAAATAAACATTATATTCTTATATACCACAGATACTGGCAGATCTACTATCTATACATTAAACCGTGTCCAGATATACATTATATTCTTATACACCACAGATCTACTATCTAACCCAGACAAGGACAACCGTGTGTCAGATATACATTATATTCGTATATACCACAGATCCACTATCTAACCCAGACATGGACAACCGTGTCCAGATATACATTATATTCTTATATACCACAGATACTGGCAGATCTACTATCTAACCCAGACAAGGACAACCGTGTCCAGATATACATTATATTCTTATATACCACAGATACTGGTAGATCTACTATCTAACCCAGACAAGGACAACCGTGTCCAGATATACATTATATTCTTATATACCACAGATACTGGCAGATCTACTATCTAACCCAGACAAGGACAACTGTGTCCAGATATACATTATATTCTTATATTCCACAGATCCACTATCTAACCCTAGACAAGACAAGGACAACCGTGTCCAGATATACATTATATTCTTATATTCCACCACAGATACTGGCAGATCTACTATCTAACCCAGAGATCTAAGACAACTGTGTCCAGATATACATTATATTCTTATACACCACAGATACTGACAGATCTACTATCTAACCCAGACAAGGACAACTGTGTCCAGATATACATTATATTCGTATATACCACAGATCCACTATCTAACCCAGACAAGTACAACCGTGTCCAGATATACATTATATTCGTATATACCACAGATCCACTATCTAACCCAGACAAGGACAACCGTGTCCAGATATACATTATATTCTTATATACCACAGATACTGACAGATCTACTATCTAACCCAGACAAGGACAACCGTGTCCAAAAACACATTATATTCTTATTCACCACAGATACTGGCAGATCTACTATCTAACCCAGACAAGGACAACCGTGTCCAGATATACATTATATTCTTATATACCACAGATACTGGCAGATCCACTATCTAACCCAGACAAGGACAACCGTGTCCAGATATACATTATATTCTTATACACCACAGATCCACTATCTAACCCAGACAAGGACAACCGTGTCCAGATATACATTATATTCGTATATACCACAGATCCACTATCTAACCCAGACAAGGACAACCGTGTCCAGATATACATTATATTCTTATATACCACAGATCCACTATCTAACCCAGACAAGGACAACCGTGTCCAGATATACATTATATTCTTATATACCACAGATACTGGCAGATCTACTATCTAACCCAGACAAGGACAACCGTGTCCAGATATACATTATATTCTTATACACCACAGATCTACTATCTAACCCAGACAAGGACAACCGTGTCCAGATATACATTATATTCGTATATACCACAGATCCACTATCTAACCCAGACAAGGACAACCGTGTCCAGATATACATTATATTCGTATATACCACAGATCCACTATCTAACCCAGACAAGGACAACCGTGTCCAGATATACATTATATTCTTATATACCACAGATACTGGCAGATCTACTATCTAACCCAGACAAGGACAACCGTGTCCAGATATACATTATATTCTTATACACCACAGATCTACTATCTAACCCTGACAAGGACAACCGTGTTCAGATATACATTATATTTTTATATTCCACAGATCCACTATCTAACCTAGACAAGGACAACTGTGTCCAGATATACATTATATTCTTATACACCACAGATACTGACAGATCTACTATCTAACCCAGACATGGACAACCGTGTCCAGATATACATTATATTCGTATATACCACAGATACTGACAGATCTACTATCTAACCCAGACAAGGACAACCGTGTCCAGATATACATTATATTCTTATATACCACAGATACTGGCAGATCTACTATCTAACCCAGACAAGGACAACCGTGTCCAGATATACATTATATTCTTATATACCACAGATACTGACAGATCTACTATCTAACCCAGACAAGGACAACCGTGTCAAGATATACATTATATTTTTATATTCCACAGATCCACTATCTAACCTAGACAAGGACATCCGTGTCCAGATATACATTATATTCTTATACACCACAGACACTGGCAGATCTACTATCTAACCCAGACAAGGACAACTGTGTCCAGATATACATTATATTCTTATACACCACAGATACTGACAGATCTACTATCTAACTTATATACCAGACAAGGACAACTGTGTCCAGATATACATTATATTCGTATATACCACAGATCCACTATCTAACCCAGACAAGGACAACCGTGTCCAAAAACACATTATATTCTTATTCACCACAGATACTGGCAGATCTACTATCTAACCCAGACAAGGACAACCGTGTCCAGATATACATTATATTCTTATATACCACAGATACTGGCAGATCCACTATCTAACCCAGACAAGGACAACCGTGTCCAGATATACATTATATTATATTCTTATACACCACAGATCCACTATCTAACCCAGACAAGGACAACCGTGTCCAGATATACATTATATTCGTATATACCACAGATCCACTATCTAACCCAGACAAGGACAACCGTGTCAAGATATACATTATATTCGTATATACGACAGATCCACTATCTAACCCAGACAAGGACAACCGTGTCCAGATATACATTATATTCTTATATACCACAGATACTGGCAGATCTACTATCTAACCCAGACAAGGACAACCGTGTGCAGATATACATTATATTCTTATACACCACAGATCTACTATCTAACCCAGACAAGGACAACCGTGTCCAGATATACATTATATTCGTATATACCACAGATCCACTATCTAACCCAGACAAAGACAACTGTGTCCAGATATACATTATATTCTTATATACCACAGATGGCACCACTATCTATCCAGATATCTAATCTAACCCAGACATCTAACCTAGACAAGGACAACCGTGTCCAAGATATATTAATATATTCTGACAACCGTGTCCAGATATACATTATATTCGTATATACCACAGATCCACTATCTAACCCAGACAAGGACAACCGTGTCGAGATATACATTATATTCTGATATACCACAGATCCACTGTCTAACCCAGACAAGGACAACCGTGTCCAGATATACATTATATTCTTATATACCACAGATACTGACAGATCTACTATCTAACCTAGACAAGGACAACCGTGACCAGATATACATTATATTCTTATACACCACAGATACTGGCAGATCTACTATCTAACCCAGAAAAGGACAGCCGTGTCCAGATATACATTATATTCTTATATACCACAGATACTGACAGATCTACTATCTAACCTAGACAAGGACAGCCGTGTCCAGATATACAATATATTCTTAGAAAACACAGACACTCCGGTAGATCCACTATCACGCGAAAACGAACATCAATGCTTACTATAGTCAAGCACGGGGTATTTCCGGAATTTCCAGAGCACATGTATTAAGAATAAATGCAATTTCTGACACAAGACAGGACACCAAAGCACGGACATATATGATACCTTTACTTACAACAGTCATGCTGACTATACTGCTATCGAACACAAGCCAGAACACAAATGAACACTCACGCTCGACATGACAAGTCTGCAGCTCCAGGGACAGCCAGGTAACGATTGTTGTCTCGCAAACGTAGAGCGTGCGGTATCTGTTGACATTAAGCGATAAACAGATGCAAATGACAAGCTGTGGCGTGTGGTTTATCCTCATTGGTGGTTGGCGGAATAGGGGCTTGGGGGAGGGGCCAATGGTGAAGGCGGATGGGGAAGTGGGTAGAGGTGTGGAGAGATGTGGAAGCGGGGAAGGTGGAAATAGAGAGAAAAGGGGAGAGGAGAGATTGTCCGTTTGTTTGTTGCTTAACGCTGCACTCTGCATTATTCCAGCTCTATGGCGGCGGTCTGTAAACAATCGAATTTGGACGGGACAATCCAGTGATCTTCAGAATTGATCTTCAGCAACCCACGCTTGTCGTAAAAGGCGGTCAACTGATCATCATGAGCATCGATCTACGCAATTGGGATACGATGATATGTGTCAACCAAGTCAGCGAGCCTGACCACCCGATCCCGTTAGTCGCTTCTTACGTTACGACAAGCATGGGTTGCTGAAGAACAATTCTAACCCGGATCTTCACGGGTCAGATGAAGAGATGGAGAAGAGAGTGGTTAGGGGAGGTGGGAGACACGGGATTTAGCTGTTTAAGTGAGTGAGCAGAAGAATGAGTGGAAGTTTTGAATGAGTGAGATGACAGCACCCTGCTTCAACTTACCCGCGGTCGACGCGACGTTACTCTTTAGCGTTTAGCTGAGGTTAATCAATACATCCATATGCTGTTTTGCTAAAGCTTCTAACTTCTAACTAAGAATGAGTGGAAGTTGCGAGTGAGTGAGGTAACAGCAAATGCAACTGCTTCAACTTACCCGCGGTCGACGCAACGTTACACTATAGCGTTTTGCTGAGGTTAATGAATACATTCATATACTGTTTTGCTAAGGCTCAAAAGATAATATGTCAACTTACCCGCAATCGACGCAACGTTTCTCTATAGCGTTTTGCTGAGGTTAATCAATACATTCATACACTGTTTTGTAAGGCTCCTAACTTCAAAAGGTAATACAAAATAGCCAAAGACAATATTGTGTACTTACGTGTTTAACGTAAGAAAGACCGTGTAACGTACCACACAGCTGAGGGTTCAGTTTCGTCATCCTTTAAAGAACGCTTTGACGAACATTGCATCCTGGGTCAAGGCATTGTGTTTGACAGATGACAATATCTCCAGATGTACTGACTGACATCTTTCGATCTGTTTTAGCAATTCGAAAACGCCTGCAGTCCTGCCTATCAGGCGTGAAACATCAAGTCACAGTTTAAATACATTCAATGGTTACATAGCCGCTGTCAACGGACGTTTGAATGGTAGTTGTTGGGGGCTCTTCTCATCAGTGAACATTTCGGCCACCGTGACGCTCAGAGCAAATATAGGTGCTCACATTCAAGTATGGTTCAGCAAGGTTAGGATCAAGCTTTCACTGTCCGCCTCCGTGGTGTAGTGGTTAGAGCGTCTGCCCGGAGAGCGGAAGGTCGCGGGTTCGATCCCCGACCGCGTCATACCAAAAGACGTTAAAACATGGTACTTGTTGGTCCCTGCCTGGCGCTCGGCATTAATGGGTACAAGGACTGGTCGGCTCGGAGTCAGTATAATGTGTCAGAGTGGGATATTCATGCTTCACTGCGGCATGGTATCTCAGTGGGCAAGCACTATAAAACCAGCTGAAGTCGAAACCCCATCCCCAACCCCCCAACCCTGGATCCGCCACTGCACTGAATTGTTCTGTCTGACGATCTGCTGCGTTAAGGAACCTATTTAAAACAGTAATGTATTGTACTGTGAAGCATTTGTCGGAGGTCATCTCAATTTTCTATACACATTTTTAAAAATCTTTAATCCTCGCAAAGACACGAGGGCCTGTGGGTATGAGTGCGCATGTTACTATATTTAGATACTTTCTGGGTCAAGGTGATCTGAAAGTTTCTAACGTACTCTATATACATTTTTAAAAATCTTTAATCCTCGCAAAGACACGAGGGCCTGTGCTTATACCCTCTATTGAATCTTACAGATATAGTGTAGTTGAGCTTCAGCTTTGCATAATCTAACCATTTTACACTGTCTTATAACATAACTCGAACAATTTTTTAGTTACATATTGTGTATAATTTAAAAGGTGTCTGTTCAGTAATCATAGCTTGGGTTCAAAAATAAAAATAAATAAGTGCAGTATTGTCTATGATCACGTACATGATGGAAAATAAAAATACCCCGTTACATAAGCACATGTGTAAATATTTGCCGGGTATATATAACAGGGCGATATCACATGGCATATACGAGAACAAAAACATAGGACATGTCATATTAGACCCGTCATATAGGACCGACCGGACATTAAATGAAAGCATTATAATCTCTGCTCTTATCATAATCATATTAATCTCTTTGAAATGGTGATAATACCGCGTAATCTCATCTTTTATTATTGTTATTTTATTTTTCATTTTTTATTAATTTAATTTATTGGGGGGGGGTGTTTGTTTGGATGTTTATTAGGGGGGTGCGTTGTGTTTGTTGTTTTGATTTAGAATTGTTTGTTTTTTTCGAGGGTTTTATTAGTGAGGGGGGGGGGGGGTATTATAACAACAGATGGTTGAGTATCTGATTCATTTCAAAAGTTCTGTCTGTGTGCACGACCTTGGGTCATGCGTACTTTACTAATAGTTAAGCAACATCTTATTAATCACAGCAAAATAGTGATATTTAACCGCGTGTCTGGATAGGGGTGGCTTTTTAACATGTTGCCTGCGTGCACGACAAAATCATTCGGGCGGCAATACACATTTCTAACATTTAACATTACTGCATGATATGCTGGAGTTTCTGGAGCTACTGGTTCATGACCCTATCAGTGTTGAAAGGAAAGGCGCTGAAGCATGCCACTCACCTTAATCCTGTTCATCTAGACGGAAACACTGTCATCAGATATTGTACATTCAACGTCTGTATCGACCTCATCCGTATCCAAATATATGACGACTGATTGTACTGTTGTGCTTTGGAGGTCGTCTTTCCGACAGTGGGGCGGTTGGGTAGCCTAGTGGTTAAAGTGTTCGCTCGTCACGCTGAAGATCCGGGTTCGATTGTACCATGTGTGAAGCCCATTTCTGGTGTCCCCCGCCGTGATATTGTTGGAATATTGCTAAAAGCGGCGTAAAACCATACTCACTCACCCTTTCTGCCAATATTGTTACTCAATTATCTCAACACGGTCGAAACATTCTGTCACAAAGCGCGCCATTTTCCGTCGACTATCCCTTTAACCTCTTTCAGCTTGAAATAAACATTATAATTTTTCTTCCTTTATACTTGTTGTGTCCCCAAATAAGATCAAATGTGTTAAGATCACCGTGATGTGGTGTATCATCTTTCCTTGATGCTGATGTTGGTCATATCTCCCTGGATCTATATATAACTATGGCAAGGGGAGGGAGATGGGATTCATTACAAAGTCAGATTGGTCAATGGGTTAGAATTGCTCTTCAGTAATCCATGGATGTTGTAAGAGGCGACTAACGGGATCGGGTGGTCAGGCTCGCTGACTTGGTTGACACATGTCATCGTATCCCAGTTGCGTAGATCGATGCTCATGATGCTGATCACTGGATTGTCTGGTCCAGAGTATGTACAGACCGCCGCCATATAGCTGGAATATTGCTGAGTGCGGCGTTAAACAACAAACCAACCAACAGATTGGTCAGACATTGCTGGAATCAGCTGTCTTCTACCGCATTCCGTGAAGAGACAGCCATCATTTGTTTTCGATCTAACTACCAGATCAAATTCTAGATGTGATCCACCATGCAATGCGACAAGTCCCTCCACTTTCCCAATGGGTATCTTAGGTCTTTGATAAGGTTAATTCACACGTGAAGATCCGGGTTAGAATTGGTCTTCAGAAACCCATGCTTGTCGTAAGAGGCGACTAACGTGATCGGGTGGTCAGGCTCGCTGACTTATGATATCGTATCCCAATGGGTGCCGAGTTTTTTTTCAGGCGCACATTTTCATACGCTTTGAAAAGTGAACGTTGTGCGAGAATTGCTCTCGCGTGGTCCTCGATCTACGTAAGGCTATAAAATTACACAGAAATGTAGAATATCAAATTTCCTATCCGTTGGTAAAAATATAAGTGCAACTACCTTGGCGGTTTGAGAAATAGACCTTGCTAAATGTTGTCCAAATTTTTGTTATGCGTTAAAAAGCAGTAAATTTCTCCGCTTTTTATCGCGCACCGATAAAAGCACTGTGCTACGAATTTTTTAATGGGACATCTTTACGGAAAGTGTGAGCGAAGAAAATACAGCCTGATATCTGAACGACATAAGTGTATATGAATTGGGTTTATGTGCTTGTGCATAACGTTATACGCTCAACATTAAAAATGACTCGCAATAAATGTCAAAAATGTATTTTCTTCTATGACGTCAAACGACGACAGAGAGGTCATACACGTATAATGATAAGGGGGGGATAACTCCGTTATGCGTAACACTAGGTCAATGTAACTCAGATCACTTGGAGAGAATTTGTTGTGGATACGGACGCTATATTTTCGTTATTTTATATTCATGGTGAACCACACTATTCCAATTCAAAGTTCCCCAATGTGAACGGATGCACTTTGGTAGTTTCACAATTTATAAGAAAAGATGACAACGTATCACATGTGAAAGCACGTAATAGCGATTTGAATGGCCCTATCCGATATATAAGTTAGTTCTTAGATTCCCATATTCTCCCGTTTGTGTAGATGTAATTTGACTAATTTTGCATCGTTATTACCAGAGTACTAGTCATATCTTCAAATGTAACGACATTGCTGAAAATAATACAACATTTTAGTTGACGTCATCGCTTGTTTTATGCATTTTGCGACGTCAGAAAAAGACGACATTGGTATGCTGATTAGTATATATCTCACCTAATTTCCATTAATTGTATCAAAGGTCTAGACTTCTATGTCAGAATTTTACACTCTTTAGACAAAACATAAAATGACTGATTTTTCCATTTAAATAGTGTCCTGAATATATCAACAATTAGACGGTTTGACAGCGTATCTTATTGTGAAAAACACGCGCACCTGTTTGGCATCAATTTAACGTAAATAAAAATAATATTTCCCAACACCCGAATATTTTGTTTGGGATAAGAATTTTGTTTGTTTATGATTATGAAGCTATTTCTCTTCATACGTATGCAATGAAAGATGCATAAGGATAGCTTTTTATATATGGAACTATATATTAAAATATGGATATAAGATTTGTCCGAATTAACACATGAGATGGTATATATATTTTTCTACAATTTTCCTATAAGTAGTTAGAGTTTGATATCCTGTCATCACAATATTATTTAATCAAATATGAATTGAATATATTATCGAAAACAATGATAGAGAATCATAAAACGTTTCCCACAAACGCGCACCTTGCCGATCTATATGCAACATTCTTTTGTCTATAAAACGACACAAAATTATGCAATGAACAAGACAATTCCTTTAAATATGTGTGCATATACATTTCATACCATATATAAACCATTGTCATTAATATTATCAGTTTTGCATATAAGGTTGAATTATATCACCGTTCATTAACCTGTTCATATGAAATTGCAATATTAGTCCAAATAAATTGAATATTGTACATCATAGGAACTAAAGTAGATGCAGTTATGGCTACGTTTGATCTTCTAACACTTGTGTAAAGGTTTAGAATATGGTGCAATAAATATGTCAATTTTTTTATGTAAATATGATTCAAACAATCAAAAACTTTCAAAGAATAAAACACCGTAAACCCCATATGCACGTATGATATGATATTGAACAAGGCTAAATGTAGATACTGAAGTCAGTTTCATGAAAAAGCATCCGAACTATCCGCAAAATATACATCATAATACTGACAGTGTAATCGGAAGGATATGGCGATTGTGTTTACTCTTGTTCGACCGACCTTCACCTCAAAGAAATTGCCTAATATGTAGAACAATGTTGACGTATGACATCACTACCGCTGACCGATTTCTTACAAAATGGCGGCTTTGCTGACAAGGGTGCACAGGATTTTGCGAGGACCCTTCCACTGATTCAGGGATCGTTTGTACATAAATATGAGATGTAAGTAATCAGAATGATTCTGACTATCTGTGTATTGTTATATGTTTTTTATCGTTTTCACTATTCGTAAGAGAAAAGGACAGAAATGCAGATAATTACCGTTGTTGTTCTGCGTGATTTGGCGTCAGTCATGGCGTCACGCTGCGCGGAAACTTTGACAATTTCTTATGAATTATCAAATCATTGCATTGTATCTATTTATAATTTCCTATTTCTTGCTACGATACTCTTTCCATGTATATTCTAAAGGTATAGAGCCATTGCAAGCAATGAATAGACGGATGAATGTTGAAAAACTTCAGAAAATGCTACGCAGTGTAAAATCGGAATTTGTCTTTGTTTACATTTCACACAAACGCAGTCTTTCAAGCACAGCGTTCGTTTTCACACCCAATATGTTTCGTCTCATTTTATCTAGACAGTTATTATTGGTGACACAGACCAGTTTCAAATTGATTCTAAAATGTATGGGGAATTCAGTGATGCATTTTTCGAAGCTGAATATGAAATATACGTGATGTAATAGGCGTCTCAATACCGGCCTTCGCGAAACGTGATTTTGTAAACACTATCCAATATGGCGGAAAGCGCTCTACGGTGTTCGTGTAAGTGCATTTTCGAAAACATCCCAACCGATTCTAGATTCATCGGCAACGTTTCAGAATTATAATTAGCGATTTCATGTAAAACTGATATCAGTGATCATGAATAGGTTATTTTTTAAATTCAATACTCCCAGGAATTATCCGATTTTCACATTTCAAAACATACAGCAAATAACGCTGTGAATCGCAATTTCATACTGTGTCAAAAATGTCGCCATTTTCGATGAAGCCTATTTTAAAAGGTCATTTTCAGCACTTGAGCTTTGTCTAAAATAATACTGGATGGTATCAAGAAACAGGAAATTACCCGCAGAATTCGAAACTGTGAAGTGTATTTGTGTGCGTGGGATATTTTGATTTTTATTGGACTTCAAATTGAGGGTTGAAGGGGAAGGACATATATGTCCCTGTGGCATCCAGGGGTTATTTTGTCAATTTAATGCATGTAAGACGTGGGTAATAAATAAAATACCACACTCGGTCTCATTACATACGAATTATACGAAACTCGTGGCCTTCCTATGGTATCTGACCTCGCTTTCACTCGGTCAGATACCATAGGAGGGACACGAGTTTCGTATAATTCGTATGTAATGAGACCGAGCGTAGTATTCTCTATGTCCATGATGTTTATCACTGGATTGTCTGGTCCAGACGTGAATATTTACAGACCGTCGTCATACAGTTTGAATAGAGTGCTGCGTTAGACAACAAACAAAGAACACATCCCTGTTCCCTTTCTTTCATTGATAGCTGTGTTATACCTGGCTCTCCTAGAAATGAGATTCCCTCACTCGCAACGTGTCAGCGTTTGGTTATTTAGACGTTTGTATTTGTACCATTAGGGACCGTTCATAATGTCATGTACAAAACCAATGCCGACCCCCTTGTATAAGTGTACAAACTTGATGACCACCTGCCTACTGAGAACATAATGGGTGACTCCCCTTAAAATCCTCAACACACACACACACAACACACACACACACACACACACCAGCCATAAAGTCCCAAAGGCTACCCACCGCTCCATTTCAAAAGGGTTTTGCAGATAGTGTGCCTAACACATTAATAGTTGATACACAATGCCATTTAGAAAGTGGTCAAATGTAACATATGTTATATTTGGGATTACACTTTCTTCGTAAATGGCATTGTGTATTCATAGCTTTCGGCCGTGGAAGCCGTGCCAATTCACACTTATCAGAGGGGTACACATAGTCCGCTGTCTAGACTACCAGTTGTCCGACTTCCAGCGGAGGCCGCGGTGGCTGAGCGGGGTAGGCGGCTGATTTTGTGTGCTGGCAATTAGGTGTGGGTTCTAATCCCGGATGGGACTCAACCCAACATCAGTACTAGAATATGTACTTTACTAAGAAAGTGTAATCCCAAATATAACATGTGTTACACGTTAATAGTGTACCACTCACATTAATATCATGGTCATTTTTATTTTTCTGAATGAAATAGGTTCATGTGCAGTCTTTCTCAATTAAAGTGGACAATTGCAGTCGTCGAACTTGCAGGGTGCGATTCATGAAACCAAAAGCACTTTCTTTAAATACATTAATGATAACAAGTAAAGTATAGGAATCACGAAACCAAGAAAACTAACAAATCATTTGAACAAATGCTTAGCATGGATTGACATACATGTGTAGGGGGTGCGGTTTTTCTGGTGTCGGTGAGTGACGTACCCGTCAATAAAAGCTGCCTCTAAGATGACCACCGCTACCACGAGTCGAATGTAGTTAAGTTTTGAAAGCAATCAGGAATTGTTTATGAAAATAACCAATCAAACACGCATGTGAAAACGTACACAATTGCAACGTAAGCAATAAACAATTGTCGACAGCACGCGTGCAATTTACGTTATGTCAGATCGTATTACCCACAATTAAAACCTAGATACTGCTACAATATAGAAATGAGTGCGGCGTAAAACTCAACTCACTCATTACAATATAAAAAAAGGTGTTATTTACAGCATGAAATGATATAGTTTAGATAGCAAGCATGTTATGTCTACCAAATATACAGGTTAGTTGAACCATTAATGTTCGTTTTAAAGACCGATTTTAAAGAAAGTAATCATACGTGACGGTGGTGATATTGTAACGTTGCCGCAAAGCGTTATGGTTACTTTGAAACAACATTTCGTTCTATAGTTTATTACAGTATCAACGCAGAAACACAACTGCAGAACCCTGATGATCACTTCAGACAAACAAAATGTAATTTACGTTTTGTATTTTATGTTTGATTGACAACTAGAATGGTCCATGGCGTTACATGGGAAACCCCCCAAATACCCAAAAATCACGTGTTAGTACTCGTTTGAATGTCTGCAATGTCTCTGAATGTCTCTGAATGTCAGAGCAATACTCATTCTAAGGATTCCATTGTTGACCATGCCACTTTTTCACCCTAATGTAAATGGCTAAAGGTATATATATTTCTTACGGAATTATTAATTAAGATGATAAAACGATTTAATATGTTGATGAAATTGAAATGTACGTTTTGTCAACTATACAGATTGTTCTTTAACTTACTCTAAATAAGGATAGATCCAAAAGTAAACAAATGTTTTATCCCAATGTCTCATTGTGTAACTGTTGCTTGTAGATATCTCAATGTTGCACGACTGTCAGGCCATGTTTCCAGAATACGTTTCACTTCTCTTTTGATTACATATCTGGTGCGAAGGATCTTAACTGTTAAAAATAATAATTCCGTTTAATAAAAATTCAGTCTTTGGATTTAACAAGAACGTAAGTTACAACGTAATATACGTCACGCTGTAGAACTGTAAGGTGGTAAAAGTGTTTTAGCCAAAATATATTCATTCCAATTTTTGTGATTCCATGGCGTTTTCGTGCAAGGGAACGTTTTGTTTTCAACTTTCTGATATTAATCTTTGATACACTATAAATGTGGTATGCGTGGTTCCGTCAATTGTGTTTTTGGAATAGGTCTCATGTGACGTCAGCAGTGTGAAACATGTTTTACTGAGTATACATTCTTTTTGAATTTCAGATATGAATAAACTGTTCATTCACAAGTTGTAGTTTTGGAAAAAATAGTTTTCTTGGACTGACGTGATTTTGTTTTTCTGCACTGTCATCTCTGAATTGTGCAGTTTCGTTGAGAATTCAATTTTCTGAATGAAATAGGTTTATTTGATCTGTGCAATCGACGAATAAAGTCTTTAAGGAAACCTTTGTCAAAGTCATCCAGTTCGATCCATTTGAAATGGATTGAGACGGACCCTCGAAATGTCACGTTGACCTGTCGATTGTACTCAAAAGAACTAAAATATGTACTTCACTGAGAAAGTGTAATCCCAAAAATAACATATGTTACACATTAATAGTGTGGTCATCCTAAGTACTTTCTTCATTTTTTTTAATGAAATAGGTTCATTTGATCTGTGCAATCGACGAATAATATTTAAGGACACGTTTGTCAAAGTCGTCTAGTTTGATCCATTAGAAATGGGTTGAGACGGTCCCTCGAAATGTCACGTTGACCTTTATCAGGGGAGACAATTCGAAACTTCTCCTTTAAATATTGGTTGCCGGTACGTTCTGTTAGTGTAACAATTCATTGATATCAAAGGGTTGTTTAGATTCTCGTTTGACAAAATTGTATACATTTTGGTTATGTTTCGATCCAAAAAATATTTGAAAACAAACCCACACACTCTCACATGCACTGTCTTATCAGTAATGTACGCCTGACCCAAGGAATCACACGCAGATGTAATGTCTGAAACACATTCTCAGTTGACATCTTCTGTTACCACCCGTCGTGAAAATACATGTTAACAATGAATGAAAAAAATCATTTATTTGGGATAACGCGCTCTGAATTTGATATACTAGTTAGAATAAAGAATACAAACAGCATACAGCTCCACCTACCTTTTTTATCATTATACAAACATACTTGGGCGAATTAAATCGCTAAAAACTGGGTGTCAAAGGATTACGGATTATCTACCTCGATTACATGTTTAATCATGTAGCGATAGTAGCTTACGGAAGTTCAGTCCATAGAAACCTACCTCGGTATCTGTGCAGAGACGGCTAACCAGTGACGGACTCCACCATTCACACAGGCTGGTCTGGTTCCCGGGGTATACTGCGCTGGCGCTCCACTGAGGTTAGTGGAACACACCAGCAGTAAGCGCTTCCGCAGCACACCCAGGGATCCGGTCTAACTAGCCGGTATCGGGGAAACCATGCCCTACTGAAAAGCGTAGTTTTTAAGAGATATTAATACTCGCTGGTATCAAAATAGTTCCATATGTCTATTTCCAGAGTAGATTAATGCTGACGTGCGAAATTAAGGCCTCTTTACTCCAACCTATCACCACGTGAAATGACAAAGTTCATTTCAAAATGTGATGTAAGTGTTATATAAAATGCGATATTGTTTGCAGTCTATGACTTAGCTCCTGCAAAATCATTCATTCATTTTCCTGTATGATAGTGCATAATAAGCACAGTCGTATTTTTTAAATGTGTTTCTCAAATCCAGCCTCAACCATTAACGTGGCGGTCGGGTAGCCTAGTGGTTAAAGCGTTCACTCGTCACGCCGAAGACTCGGGTTCGATTCCTCACATGGGTACAATATGTGAAGCCCATTTCTGATGTCCCCCGCCGTGATATTGCTGGAATATTGCTAACAGCGGCGTGAAACTAAATTCACTCACTCACTCAACCATTAACAGACTGTGAGAAAAAAAAAAAGAATAATGAGCGAGTTTAGTTTTACGCTGCATTCAGCAATATTCCAGCTATATCACTGCGGTCTGTCGTTTGTCAACCAAGTTAGCGATCCTGTTCACTCGATCCCGTAAATCGCCTCTTTCGACAAGCATGGGTTTCTGAAGATCAATTCTAACCCGGATCTTCACGGGTCGAACAAAAAAACAAACAAATTCTCTTTTTTTCTTTCGTTGTTTTTCCCTTTACTTATCTTTTTTAATAATGTTTTATTACCCACGTGCTACAACATCCATGTGATACAACAGCATATGATTTATACATTTCATTATTTATATTTATTCAAAGATTAGTACAGATCATCTGAGCAAAGGTTAATAGTATAAATGTTCTCAATAATCAGATTCATCAGAATGGGGGCGGTGGGGTAGCCTAGTGGTTAAAGTGTTGGCTCGTCACGCCGAAGACCCGGGTTCGAATCCCCACATGGGTACGAGTGAAGCCCATTTCTGGTGTCCCCCGCCGTGATGTTGCTGGAATATTGCTAAAAGCGGCGTAAAACCAAACTCAGTCAGTCAGTCAGTCATCAGAATGTGTGAAAGGATGACTGAAAGGCATGCAACTCTCTGCGATTATCATTTAAGAATGCATTATTGACGGCGTTGCAAATCAGGTTGTTAAAAATACTGTAAAACCATTGTCACCGTGGACGAGGCATGTGAGTCCATCTAAACCAAAGTATATAACATCAACTAAGGTTTTAATTCATAGTTAATATTTTGTTTTTCACTATTGGTTAGTGTTACATACAACCACTAGGGACCAGAGTGATGGCGTAAATCCTGCTGTGACGTCATGCAGGAAGTAAAGGCGCCGTAAGTCCCTATGATGCCCAGTAAGGAGGTCCAGCTTTGATTGCTAGTGGTCTATAGCCTAGTTTAATTTATCCTAAATCTTCTGTTGTTTAATACTGACGTGGTTTGTTTTATAATTGAACTATGACTTTTATCCTACTGTTTTATTGTTCTTTGTCAACAAACAATTACTGAATACTAACTTTTTCTCATATATGCCTGCAATATGGATGCGATGTAAAATTTTAACTCACTCACTCATTTAAGAATGCTATATTTTTTGTTTCTTCATATAATACTTGAGTTTGTCCCTTTGGATAAGTTCAAACATATTTTCTGTGCCTTTTTTTCATTATATTTTGTAATAACCAGAGACCATATACCGGTATATGGTCTCTGGTATTAACACAATCACTCTCCGGGTAGGAGAGTGATTGGCTTCATACGACCAGAGCATACTTTAATTGTTATCTTGGCTTTGATAAGCACTGGCGTGTAATCTAACCAAGCTTGTCACTCATCCGTTTAAAAAATACACGCGAACTTTCTACTTAATCAAGACAGGGCCAGTTTATTTACGTAGCGCTTCAACGGGTTGTCGACTTAGCTGTGCAAATGTAGTGGAAAAAAATATAAGTAGCTTCAACAATGTGACTATACTTACACCACTTTTTCGAGCTCATGCAAAATAATATTTTGAATTTCATGATATCCATGATACATATCCCTTGAACTCAAAGATCTGGCGATAATATACTTGAATCATATTCCGTTTCCTCTTCCACAATACAAATACATAGGATTCTTCTTTTCAGTGTAATCCAAATTTTACTACCGACCAAGAACTCTTCAAGGAGAAGATCGGAAATCGTGAGGTAAGGGTATGCGTTGGAATAGAAGCTATATTTTCTCACGTATGGTGCTCTTTCGTTAAGTAAATTTATGTAGAACAATCACATGACTCGACATACGACGTACTTAGACGTGTAATATACGTACTGTGTATTTGGTGTAAAGTCAGCGACTGAAGCTGCGCAGTACATGGCTTCGCCGGTAACTGCGTCACCTGTTTTCGTGTGATAAACGAATGTGTTTTACTATACGATCATGTTGTGTGGAATGCAAACGCAACGTAATTTAAAAGCATGTTTGAAGAATATCAATACATGTATCTGTATGTATTTGATTCGAGAACATGGAGGGGGCTGTGATTGAGACGCGTGTCATTTTCACCTGTAAGTGTAAGCCTAAGACTACGTATTATCCCGTTCTTCTGGGCCACACCCTATGGCTGCCTTGGTTTCTCCCATGTAATATTCGCTTCTATTGATAAAGTACTGGGTTTGCGTATCGATGACCTAGTAACTAGCAAAATGCTATTATTATGGAGCAGGGGTGTTTTGATACCGGTCATGCAACAGAGATAGAGCGCTCTAAAGAATTTGTCACCTTCAACATTATTTTAGATGTGACTATAATATTGATATTAATTAATCGATGTATATGTGTGTGTGTGTGGATGCATATAACCATAACAACTTCAAGCCTAAATAAGGATAATACAAAAATACCCCCAGGCACAGGCCGTAAACAGCTGATAAAAGAAACTCTGCCATCCCTTGGGTTATCCTTACATAACACAAACAGCCCATGGTAAGTCCCTGGATGCGAGAAGAAGTATCTTCAAGTTTGGGTCATTGCAATTTATTCTGTAAATCTATTTACAAAGTGTTCATAAGTTATCTCGCATGTTTTGTGTGTGTACTGGAAGTGTTCAACTGATAAAGGTCTCTCGTATAGTCTGATATTTCATCAAAATGTCAAGTTTCAGTACCGGTATACAGGTTAAGGGGGTTCGTTAGCAAGAACTGGCTTCGTGTTTGTTTTGGGTGTCATAAGGGACTTTTCCCAGGAAATTCAATTTCAAATGTCAGATCAACAGACTGAAAGTGTGTTTTTTTGACATGCTAGAATTCTAACAAAAGATAAAGAACTGCAGTTGAACTGTATTTTTGATTAGTGTATGAACAACTTGAAACAGTGACTATCATTCAACATCAAAATATGCTTGGCAAAATAAACATTCAGCGAAATTCAGGTCAACGAATGGTGATAACATGTTTTGTCAATAATATGTGAGACTTGAGATGAATTATTTTGTACACAAAAAGTGTACATTATCGTCTGATAAAGTACTGTCGGCGCTCTGGCTCTTTCACCGAAGCATCTTAGAATGTATTTTCTGTTCTGTTCGGCTTAGGCTGTCTGTAAAAGTTCTTTTCTCATGAACTAAACTGGAAATCGAAATCAGCTCTATACTCATTTCCTTTACCATGTTTACACCCATGCCGGGTTAAAATTGATCTTCACTTTTCTTCAGTAACCCATGCTTGTCGTAAGAGGCGATTATCGGGTGGTAAGAGGTGACTGGGTTGACACATGTCATCGTATCCCAATTGCATAGATCGATGTTCATGCTGTTGATCCCTGGATTGTCTGGTCCAGACTCGTTTATTTACAGACCAGGGGTGGAAATAACTTTAAAATTGCTAGTGTACTCCGGTACAGTGGCACATGTAAAATCACTTGCCCTGATAATTTTTCCACTATACTGACTGTTTTCTTGTTGATTTTTTAAAATAAACAACATAATTAACTTTGGAATCATCAACTGGACACCGGTACAGTGTGATATACAAATTTGCTTGCCCGACAGAAAAAAACACTGGTCTCGGGCGTCAGGCAATGGGTTATTTCCACCCCTGCAGACCACAGCCATATGGCTGGAATATTGCTATATGGGGTGTAAAACTAAACTCACTCACTTTACCATGCTTACAGATGATTTGGATAACGGATACCCAGTACTATGTCCATCACTTAATATTATACTAAAACATTTAATGCAATGATCAGATAATTTTTTTTCTGAAACTCTCATTGGATGGAAAATAGTATCTTCCAATATTGAGGGTAATAACCATTGGTGTTTGGAAGACCTAATTGCTATTGGTGGGTGTATTTGACATTCACAGCAAGTTGACCAGTGAGAGTTGAAGCATCTCACATATTGCTACAGCGACAGAATGATAATGACATGCAAATATGTCCATAAATATCAACAAAACAATATCTCATACAAATGAAGCCGTACAAGGAAACTTGTTTGTTGTCGTGTGTTTTTGTAACAATATAATATTCCAAAATAATGTGTGTTTTGTGATATTATATTATGTTCATCTTTTAACTGATGACATGAGATACAATGAAATACACAATGCTATTTTAGAAAGTGGTCAAATGTAACATATGTTATATTTGTGATTGCACTTTCTTAGTAGAGTACAGATTCTAGTACTTTTTTGGGTTGAGTCCCATCCGGGATTCGAATCCACACCCTCAGAGTCACACAAAGTCAGATGCCTAGACCTAGAGGTGTCTCACATACTGTAACATGGGTGTCATGATAAACTCAAATAGCACATATGACCACCATGTTTATGATGTCCACAGTTGGGTTCAATAACAATGACTAATACAGACATTATCATTTATATGTGGATGTATTCTATCTGGTTTAGGGACTGTCCATAATTTATGGCTAGGAGGGTGTTGATGATTTTAAGGGGGACGCCCATTTTGTTCTGGGGAGGGTGGGGTGGGGGTCATCAATTTTGTACAAATGTCCTGGGGAGTAATCATTGTTTTTGTACATAACATGCATTGGGGGTGGGGGGAGGTGGTGGGGGTCATTTACTTTGTACATAAAATTTTGGTGGGGTCATTCACATTGTACATGCTTCTCCAGAAAAATCATCATCCCCTAGCCATAAATTGTGAATGGTTTTCTTAGTAAACCTGACCGCCTCCGTGGTGTAGTGGTTAGAGCGTCCGCCCGGAGAGCGGAAGGTCGCGGGTTCGATCCCCGACCGCGTCATACCAAAAGACGTTAAAATATGGTACTTGTTGGTCCTTGTATAATGTGTCTGAGTGGGGTAGTCCCAATTTCAAGCCCGCACATCACCGGATCACCTTAGTAAACCTACATATATCCTATATATATGGACATACTTTTGACAGTTCCACAGTGTAAGATGGCAGTGATTCATTAATCAACATGTTCCCAGTTGTTCCTTTGATCAGTGTTTTTTGCAACTGACCATTCCTCTCTTACTGGGTTGCCATGTGCATATTACATAATATTTTGTCATGTTGATAGACCCACCACAAGAGACCTGGGTATATAACCCAATGTTATATAAATAATTACCTCAGTCTTCAGAAAAAGCTGACTGCTGTATATCAATGAGACCCTCAGAGGCAGGTGTGTTAATTTGGACAGTCTTTGTCAGGTCACCTGGGTGCTTCAACCCAGAAATAAAGTCATGAACTTGGAGTCATTAACCTATGTGTATGAAACCTTGATGACATGAAGAGAGTTTTAATTGTTTTATTATATGCAGATTGACTGAAAAGTGTTGCTTTTATTACCTGAAATTCATTACTGCAAATATGATATGTAATGTAGTGTAGTTGCTGCCCACTAGTACTAAAGTACTTATTTGTTCATATATATTTACGTCAATAGGGTTTTTAATATGTGTCACCCTAACAGTTTGCATGGGATGTGGGAATTTGACATCTGACACAGTTCGTTTCCAGAGCAAAGTCATAAACCGTGCCATATTTTTCTTGCTTCAGGAACTTGCCATCAACTGAACATGTGTCTTCAAGTGGTAACATGCCATCACCTGAAAATGTGTGTTGTTCTCATTTCTATGGGGGACAGTGGGTTCTCATATCTATGTAGCCTAGTGGGTAGAGTGGCTTTACTTCACTGCCACCCCCGGACGACCTCGTTCACCTAGGTTTGATTCTCCACATGGGCAGAATGTTTGAAGCCCATTTCTGGTTTCCCCGTCGTGATATTGCTGGAATATTGCTAAAAGTGGCGTAAAACCATACTAACCAATCTCATTTCTATGTAACAGCCTAGTACCGAACTAGTGGGTTTTAAAATAAAGGCATTGGTGTTTTTTAAATTTTGCATTAAAAAGTGATTGAGGGTGTCTTTTTTGTTGTTTAATCATGTCATAATGTCAACTGTACTATACATCTTAGGCTTTTTTTAGTATAAAAGGGTATAATGTTTTTACCCCTGTTGCTAACTATTATCATTTTTTCCTTTCGAAAAGCCCCCAAATATAAACCATGTTGAGCTGAGACAAGTATTTATTCCTTCTTGCCTTGTTAATCCTTCATGACAGTACCCATAAAGGTACAGGTTCGAATATAGATCTTCAGTAACACATGCTTGTCGTAAGAGGCGTCTAACGGGATCGGGTGGTCAGGCTCGCTGGCTTGGTTGACACATGACATCAGTTCCCAGTTGCGCAGATCGATGCTCATGCTGTTGATCATTGGATTGTCTGGTCCAGACTCAATTATTTACAGACCGCCGCCATATAGCTGGAATATTGCTGTGTGGGGTGTAAAACTAAACTCACTCACTCTTTCATGACAGCAGGTCTTTAACATATTTTGTTTGCACTGCTTTTTTCTGACAAGAATAGTGCTGATTGCGGTTAAAACTTCAACATGCTGAATTTTTCCAACACGACAACACAACACATGTGCGAACTGATACAATAAATACAATGCATGCACCAAGTTACTACAACCCTATATTAAGTAACATATGGTATTCATCAACAAAATTCATAATGTTTTGTTGATTAGTTATTGATTTCTCTTACTGCAGTTCTGATACAATCACCTTTTGTTCACAGTCACCTACATGCATCAATTCCATCTGTTCACACTGACATTTCACCTTAGTCAGTTCTATGTGTCAGTAGTTACAATGAAGCGAACATTCATTGTGATAAATTCAAATTGGTCACAGGGGAGTGGGGTAGCCTAGTGGTTAAAGCTTTCCCTCGTCATGCCAGGTTCATTTCCCCACATGGGTACAATGTGTGAAGCCCATTTCTGGTGTCCCTCGTTGTGATATTGCTGGAATATTGCTAAAAGCGGTATAAAACTAAACTCACTAACTCAAATTGGTCACTGCAACTCATTTTGGTGAAAATAATGATAGTGGAGTCAATTTCTCCTCAGTTACTTTCACTATTTCAGATATCTCTTTTTTCGATTTTCAGAGTATGTTCATTAGCCCTGTTGGAATGCACTCAGTGAATCGAACTGTATTCCCTCATGAATTCATTTCATTATTCATGGTCACTAGAAATGAATATTTGCAATTGTTTCTGATAGTGTTTACACTTGAAACGATTTTGTCTATCTAAATGAGGTACGCAACATGGAATATATCCATGCCATACATTACTACTGTAAAGGTTATTTTGAAATCAGACCCTCACCACATTATCTTTAGGCTAAATGTTCAAGATGTATTGAGGGTTTTTTTTGTTGAATATATTTAAATATTTCAACTTAAGTGATTACTTGCCATGTTTGTTCTTTAATTCCTCGATTTTAACTATAAAGTACTCACTCACTCACTCACTCAGATTGTGGTCAGCATTCACCTGCTGACAGTGGGGTAGCCTAGTGGTTGAGGCATTTACTCATAATGCTGAAGGGGCGGTGGGGTAGCCTAGTGGTTAAAGCGTTCGATCTCCCCACATGGGCACAATGTGTTAAGCCCATTTCTGGTGTCCCCCGCCGTGATATTGCTGGAATATTGCTAAAAGCTGCGTAAAACTAAACTCAGTCAGTCAGTCATAATGCTGAAGACTCGGGTTCAATTCCCAACACAAGTGAAATGTGTGAAGCCCATTTCTGGTGTCCCTCGCCATGATATTGTTGGGGTATTGTTAAAAGCAACATGAAGCCATTCTTTCTCTCTCTCTTGCTTTCTGACACTGTTTTTATGATCTGTGATAAAATGATTAGATGAAATTTGGGCTATTGTTTTAAGAATCGGGGCACAAAACTAAAGCATGTTTTCTCTGTATGAAATCTTTTTTAACAAAGTCTCTGGCAGACATACATATTTATTCAGTAATTTAGGCCCAGGATACATACATTTTGCAAAGATATATAAATATACATACTGAGTAA
Source organism: Haliotis rubra (assembly GCF_003918875.1). NCBI lineage: Eukaryota > Metazoa > Mollusca > Gastropoda > Lepetellida > Haliotidae > Haliotis > Haliotis rubra. The sequence continues at coordinate 199,147 of NW_025767691.1, forward strand.
ACTCTTGGAGAATATATAGAACAAAGAAATAATATCAAAAAGGGCAGGGTTTTTCAACACTGAAGTACCACACACTTCATTGATAAAAGCTGTAAATAATCTGTGTTTCGAAGGCTTTTGTCAGTGAGGGTTAGTAGTACAGGAACACTTTATACTCAAAAACTAGACCTGTGAAGATCCAGGTGAGAATTGTACTGCACCAACCCATTCTTGTTGTAAGAGTCGACTAACTGGATCGGGTGGTCAGGCTCACTGACTTGGTTGACACGTGTCATCGGTTCCCAATTGCGTAGATTGATGCTTATGCTGTTGGTCACTGGATTGTCTGATCCAGACTCGATTGTTTACAGAATAGTAGCTAGAATATAGCTGAGTGCAGGATTATACAACAATCCAAATCATTTATGTTAATGGAGATATTTTTTTAGGCTTTGGGCCCCTGGGGATGACATCTACGGGGGTGTTTTATTTATTTCTGTTTGCCAATGTCACAAGGGCATGGTTAAGATCCATCACTGCATGAGTCTTGTTACCTTGGATACATGTTTAAGACGCATGCATTTATTTGCATTTTTAGATACGTCGACCATGACTGGGAAAAGGATACTGATTCTGTTGTTCCTGTCATCTGTTGTGGCACTCTGCGTTGCTAGGCAACCCCATGATGCTGATATTGATGATAATGAATTTGCAGAGTTTGAAGAATTTGAAGATGAAGGTACCTTTGTATTTCAGACTCGACATCTACACCATCCTTTAAAAGTAGCAGAGGTCATTAAATCTCAATTCACATGTTGTGTTGTAAGAAACACATCCACATTTCTGTGTTGTATGTCAGATTAGATGTTTCAATACTTTGACAGCAGTTTTAATAGAGATATGTCAGATTGTGACATTTTCATGATCTCATCAACCTGTGAGAGAATTTTCTTCAATGTCATTAACAAGTTTGAGAATAACTTCATAACATTTTGGATCGCATTCAGTCATTGTGCCTGAATATTAACTTGGCCCAAACCCTGCTTTACACGCTCTTGTGTGTTGTCGTCATGGTGTGGCTAAAACGTGACCCAATGTTTAATTTAAACTCTATGTATCGTATTAAATGGTTTTCCTCTATCCCTCAACCCCTTCAGCCCCCGCCACACATACACACAAACACTCTTGTTGCATTGAGCTCTTTTTCTACCCTTTACAGAAGAAGAACCTGTGGTAGAGCAAGAGCCTATAGTGGAGAAGAAGGTTCAACAGCGAGACATCACTGGAGAAGAACCCGAAGAAGAGGAAGATGAAGTTGTTGTAGAGGTACGTGTTCGTATCAGTCAATGGTAAGGTCTTCTAGAAATATGCCACACATTAGAGGATAGTCTAGTGTAGAGCTAGACTGATGCTTTGTACATGGTCAGGGCCAGTCTTCTAGAAATATGCCACACATTAGAGGATAGTCTAGTGTAGAGCTAGACTGATGCTTTGTACATGGTCAGGGCCAGTCTTCTAGAAATATGCCACACATTAGAGGATAGTCTAGATAGTGTAGAGCTAGACTGATGTTTTGTACATGGTCAGGGCCAGTCTTATAGAGTTATGCCACACATTAGAGGATAGTCTAGTGTAGAGCTAGGCTGATGCTTTTGTACATGGTCAGGGCCAGTCTTCTAGAAATATGCCACACATTAGAGGATTGTCTAGTGTAGAGCTAGACTGATGTTTTGTACATGGTCAGGGCCAGTCTTCTAGAAATATGCCACACATTAGAGGATTGTCTAGTGTAGAGCTATAATGACGTTTTGTACATGGTCAGGGCCAGTCTTCTAGAAATATGCCACACATTAGAGGATTGTCTAGTGTAGAGCTATAATGACGTTTTGTACATGGTCAGGGCCAGTCTTCTAGAAATATGCCACACATTAGAGGATAGTCTAGTGTAGAGCTATAATGACGTTTTGTACATGGTCAGGGTCAGTCTTCTAGAAATATGCCACACATTAGAGGATAGTCTAGTGTAGAGCTAGACTGATGTTTTGTACATGGTCAGGGCCAGTCTTATAGAGATATGCCACACATTAGAGGATAGTCTAGTGTAGAGCTAGACTGATGCTTTGTACATGGTCAGGGCCAGTCTTATAGAGTTATGCCACGCATTATAGGAAAGGATAGTGTAGAGCTAGACTGATGTTTTGTACATGGTCAGGGCCAGTCTTATGGAGATATGCCATGTTTTAGAGGAAAGGATAGTGCAGTGCTAGGCTGATGATTTGTACATGGTCAGGGCCAGTCTTATGGAGATATGCAAAATACCAGAAGATGATTAAGCGTGGAGCTAGATTAATGGATTTATACATGGTAAGGGCCAACTGTGTCATGTTCACAAATTCCTTTTGCTGTTACAGACTGAAGATGATGAGTTTGAACATCTTCAGGATGAAGAAGAGTTTGAAGGTTTTGACAAGGAGAGAGGCTCCACCAAGGGAAAATCCCAGGACAAGCTTCCTGATCTGGAAATGGCCAAGGTGAGATAGTACATTCGGAAGTGATGACCTGCAGTAGATATTTGCATTGGCAGGGCCATTTGCATTGCTGATCTCGGTGAGATGGAGCCATTACAGAACTTATAGGGCCCCGTTTCACAAAGCTCTCGTAAGCCTAAGATCTTATAACTTTTCTCGTAGCAATCTGACTTACGACAGTCATAGTGCTGCGATAGCTTTGTGAAACGGGGCCTGCTTAGGAAAAGTGCTCAGTAACATAGGCTGATATTTAGAGGTGATTTAGTAGGCTCAATGGTCAGGTCTAGGAACCGTCATACAAAGCGATCTTGGCTCTAAGGATAAGCTAACCCCCATACCTTAAAATAGACTTATGAAAGTTGTAAGACAAAAGTGCTTTTGTACAACAGCACCCTGGAGACATAGTTGAGTGTCATCTAGTGTTGGGAATTGGTTCAAATCTCATAACTGATGATTGGTTCATTACTACCGATCAATCATCGAAAATAATTGGTTGCGTCATTTATGAAATTTGTTAATGCACATAAAAATACGGAAAAAAACGTAGTTCTTTGGGGTTTTTTTTGGCAAAATTTCACATCTTTAAAGCATGACTAGTATGTTGGGAACATAAATTTCTTGGAATCTTTAAAGGTCACATGCAACGTAAAACACAACTTTGCAGATTCTGATACCTTTCGGTATGGACATACCGAAACAAATCGTCAAAAATGCAAATTCAACTTATAAAGTTGAAAAATAACGCGATGAAAAAAACCGCTCGAAATCAGAGTTCAAACGTTTCACTAATTTTCCCCAGATTTTTCTGGGGAAAACGGGTTTCAACAGCTGGGCTGCGCTCATAGCACGTGTGCAAGTAAATAGGTTCGCGCAGCTTGGAAGCGGGTTGTCGGGTGAATACTCGGTGAAGGCTTTGGTGTGAGCTATTTTTCTAATGTTTTGTTGATATCTCACAGGCTGAGCTTTTATATGTTATGACAGTAAATTAACTGTTTATATAATTTCATTTGTCTATTTCACCACACGCTCTTCTTACCGAGTCACTTTCTCAGTTCGATACTTAAAAAGCAATGTCATTATTTAGCGTCGACAGAATTTCTAACTGTGATATAGATATGTCGTTGTCACAGACAAAACTCAATGTCTTGTTTTATTGACACCTGTGTGCCTGCCTGCCTGTCTGCTAATGACAATATTCAATACACAGCTGCTATCACTGACCACATGCAATTTGAACTTAACACCAATCAGGCTATACACCATAAACAAAATGCATTGATTTATGGCCCGAGTTCGGTCTCTGTCACATTATGTAATTACACAGACAGACAGGTGTGATACTTGAACACATGACATGTTATGATGTCTGTTGATTGCAAAATGTTTTACACAAAAAATGAGCATGTATTTACAAAACCTAACATCTCTATATATACACACACAATGACCCGTGACGGCATCTGCAAATGAACCAGCCGTTACACTTGAGTGCACACCCACCCGCTCTGACTGGGTTCGGTATCCCGGCTGCTTCGTTTCTTGGGAAGTAAACCCAAGTACACAATATTGCACTTTTGATTTGCGATTGTACGCTTATAATTTTGTTTATATGTTTTTTCATAACCAGCAATGTATATTATATGTCATGAATAAGTGATAATTGTGTTTTAATTATGTTTGATTTTTTGGTTGCATGTGACCTTTAAGATAAATTCAATCATGACTTGAAACGAGATTGCAGTGCTTACGAAATGTAACAGACAGAACCAACCATGTGAAAAATATTGTTAATGAAAACAAGTGTCCCAGAATTGTTTGTGTTCGATTATGAGAAATTATGATCGATTGCTTGGTCGTTTAGTAACTACGACCAATCTTCGATTATTTCAATTAATCGGACCACCGCTGGTGTCATCACAGCTTGTAATCAATCACTGGATTGTCTGGTTGAGACATGGACATATTGCTGGAACAATGTTTAGTGATGTGTACCGCCATAAGCTATACCAATCAGAGACAGTTTCTATGGGTTAAATGTAATTAGTCATAGCAGGGTCAGTTGTAAACTAGTAACTCAAGCATTACTAATGAAGGCTATTGTGGAGGTATCTGTAACGGGGTAAATGTTGCACCCTGAGCATGTTGAGAGTTTAATGAACCTGATCTATCTTGTCCAGGTTCCTCTTCATCTCCGCACCAACTGGGACAGCTTCTACCTGGAAATGCTGATGATAGCAGGCCTCGGTGTGTACTTCCTCAACTTCCTGGCAGGCAAGACCAAGAATGGAAAACTGGCTCAGTGTTGGCTGGGGTCACATCGAGAGATATTGGAGTCCAACTTTGCCATTGTTGGTTAGTTTCTTTAAACTCTGTACCTGATTACTGGGGCGACATAGATATTGTCTAACTTTGTTATAGTTGGTAAGTTGGTGTGCAAAATAGCCACTGGCCTACCAGCCTGTGGCTAGTAAAAATCCAGTCGGACCAGTTAATTTCATGAGGTCATTTTGTAAATATATCATTGACTTATGAGGTATAATACACTTTTAAATCATGCAAGATTATGGTCTGATAAAAACGTTCATCATATTAGCAGCTTAATGATGAAACGCATGTCTACATTCAAATTTCAGGCTAGTGAATTATTTTGTGGGCTGGTAACTTTCAGGCATAGCTAGCCTGACTGGCTAGCAAAATTTGGAAACTATTTGGCACATTGCCAGGAGCACCGACTGTGTTGGTCATGTGTCTGGATCTCTGTGCTCCTCTGATTCCAGGTGATGATGGCTCAGCCAAAGAAGTAACATCAGGCATCCTGATGAAGGATTCTGAGAATGTGTACGCTCTGTGGTGCAGCGGTCGCAGCTGTGTGGAGGGGATGTTGGTGGAGCTGAAGCTGCTAAAACGCCAGGACCTCATCAACTGCCTCCTGCGTCTCTTCAAGCCGGCGTCGGACCAGGTGGTAAGTCTTCGGGCACCATGTGTTATTGAGTCAAACACCATTCTGTCAAAGTTGAAGGGACTGAAAGACTAAAAAGTAAGGATCTGCAATATTATGAGTATATAGATTTCTTGAGGTTCATTGATTTCATGGTATGTGTCACAGAATTTGGTATATCTGGTGGTTTCAAATAGCTCATATACTTGCCAAACACCTTCAAAATGTTTGCGTAATTCCATAATGCAAGTCTGTGAAGGTGGTACCTTAATTCTCAGTTATCTCCCTTATGCGTTTACATTCCTAGTGGTTTACTTCCACCACAACATCAGTGTCTCCAAGATGGCAGTGTGGTCAGTCATTTCGATTACAAAGGGCAAAGCCAATGTGTGTACGCACTGCCACCTTAAACAGATGGCAGAATTGCAGTCTTGTGCAAAACCCTTGCTAAGAGGTGGACAGTTTGACAACCTATTTGCATTGACATCATCCTGCATGACTGTCAGTGTAGAAAAAAACATGATCTTCACACATGTCATGTGTATGCACCAGGAGAGCTGTCAAAGGGAGAGAACTATTTGCAGAATACCAAGAAGCTTTGCTGCAATTTCACTACAAATTCTGTATTCATGAGGGGGAGATAATCCATGTTGGATCTCAACTAAAAATGTTGTCAGAAACCTGCTTTTTATTATGATATTTTCAGGGGTGGAAATAACCCATTGCCCGCATCCGAGTCCAGTGGTCTTTTCTGTCGGGCTAGCAAATTTGTATATCACACTGTACCGGTGTCCAGTTGACTTTCCAATGTTAATTATGTTGTTTATTTAAAAAATCAACAAGAAAATCATCCGGTATAGTGGAAGAATTATCAGGGCAAGTGATTTTACATGTGCCACTGTACCAGAGTACTTTAGCAATTTTAAAGTTATTTCCACCCCTGATTTTCCTGAAAGTCTAACACTGACTTACTTTTACCACATCAGTTGTACCATACTGTCGAAGTGAGCTAGGGAATGAGATCTGAATTGTTCTTGTTGTCCTCTGATGTTAAGCGGTCCTGTGTTGCAGGTTGTCACTGTGGACATGGAGAAAGCCATCATGGACAAGTTCGTGTTCTGCATCGCGCACAAGAAGGTTGCAACCAAACTGCACAAAGATATGCAGGACTTGGTGAGTTGGTAATCTACAAATAGCATACCTATGAATATCCGGGTTAGAATTGATCTTCAGTAACCCATGCTTGTCGTAAGAGGCGACTAAAGGAATCGGGTGGTCAGGCTCGCTGACTGGGTTGATGCTTGTCATTGTATCCCTATTGCGTAGATCGATGCTCATGCTTTTGATCACTGGATTGTCTGGTCCAGACTTGCTTATTTACAGACCGCTGCCACATAGATGGAATGATGCTGAGGGCAGCGTAAAACTAAACTCACTCACACACTACAATTAGCCTAAAGCTCTCAGGGATTTATTTAATATATGAACATTATGAGTGTAAGGGATTCTTTAATTCACAAGAATTGTGGTTGACTCAGATTTATGAAATGCCCAAACTTCGTTATTTAAGGGAAGGGAGTAGGGGTTTCAGTACTTTCCCAAATATGGAAAACAGTGGTAGCACACTCTGTTTATCAAATATATGTACACATCGTGTATCAACACACAAACACAGTAGGCCACAGCGATTTATGAAACACACTTTCAATGTGGGCTCGAGGATTTGTGAAACAGAGTGGTTTTCAGGGATATATCATACACAAAATAGCTGGAGTTTATCAAATACATAACAAGGTGGATCTCAGGGAAATATCAAATACACAGACAAGATGTGTGTTTGGATTCTTTTTCTGAAGAAGTCATCCTTGGGGTACATATAAGCATTAAAATGTCCATTTTAAATCCTACGACAGTTGTAACTATATTTTTCAATAAAATATTTACAAAACAAAAACTTGTTTTGTGAGACCACCCCTACAGGGCCCCACCAGACCCCTACAGCCAAGAGCAGGTAACTCTCGCTGTCTACCTTGTACCTCACTTTTCATGCTGTCGTTCTGTTGAATAGACGTGCATGGTTTCTTATCGAGTTTGCTCTATCGATACGATGAGTGTAAAAGAGTCTCAATCTGTATGTATGGTTCCTTTCTTTACGCACAGGCGTTAGATGGACTTCATATGTTCATATTCTCATTCATCTTTTGTTGTAACTTTGCCGTTGGTTCTCTGTTTTCCAGCCTTGATGGCAGGCAAAATGGCGGACTGCGTGATCAAGGTTTCCTTGCTTCTTGGTACCTTGTAGTAGGGAGTTCATATATTATGTTTGCATATTATATGGTTCTTGGTAGCTTGTTGTAGGGAGTTCATATATTATGTTTGCATATTATATGGTAGGCTTGCCTAAATTCTCTCTCTTTTCAGCGAATTTGTGGTAAGTCGTTTTTGAGTAATTTTGATAGTGTTCGTTTCGTATCACTCCACTTTACTCACTAGTATGTACACGCAGGTGCGGCTAGCCTTTTTTCTGCTTTGCATTGTATGTTTAGTATTTAAATGGTTGTAGCTTGTAGCATTTAAATATCGCCCGTGCGTTTTATTTATTGCTATTTACTTGTGTTTATATGTTTGCTGCTTCACAGTTCTTGCTAGTAACACTGGCGCGGTTCTGTTTGTTGCAGTTTAAGCCCTGTGTGTTGTGCCATGCACACTACCGCCACAGGATGGTTGTGTTTGTTTTGGGGCTGTTGAGTGTGACGGAGCTACCGATCACCTTGACGCACCAAGGTCTACCCGTGTACACCAGGGGAACCCTGCATTGTCAGGCTACTCCCAGGTGTTTTGGGATCGGGGTTCGAACTCAAACCGCCGACCCGAGCACTTATATATATATTATATATGTATATGTATGGGTATTTATATAGCGCTATAGGCTATGTTTGACTATATGCTCAGTGCGCTTTTGGAGACAGTACTGGGGGAACCCTGATTTATCAGGCTAATCCTACGTATCTCGGGATCGGTCTAGAACCGCCGAACTTTGGCTCCGCGGATGCTCTGAACCCCGTGAGTAGCACCAAACCGGGCTTCGGCACCGGTAGGGCGCAGTTTCCCGGCGCCGGTAGTTCAGGTCTCAGTCTGATGTCTATCGACGCCTTGACCAAGAAGCTATCGAGTGTGCCGGGTGTGTCGGTCACCTCGACGCTCCGAGGTCTGTCTGAGTGCTTGGGATACCCTGATTTATCAGGCTACTGCCATGTGCCTCGGAACCGGGGTTCAGACTCGTACAGTGGACAGGTCGATTTGAGCTTCAGCTCTTTTCGCTACTTTGAACTTAACACTGAGTAGGTTCGTTCCTGAGACAAGTGCAAGATAGAATCGCGGCTGTGTTGCCTCAGGTGTTGTCTGTGTCGAATACCTGAACCGTTAGAGTTCACCTCCCGGAGGGAAGCCTGCTTCCAGCAAGGCATCCGGGACAAGGCCTCACACTCTACTGTCAGTCTGCCGTTGTTTCTCCTTAACAGCTCAACGAGCTGTATGTTCCACTCGGCGCATCTCTCAGCTCTGCTGAGGGAGCTGGTGGAAAGGGGAAAGAGTGCTGGTGATTTTTCATCGGCGACTCTGGATGGCATCTGACGGAGGTCAACTCTCATCTGGCTAGGGACTGCATTGTAGCTGTGCCAGCCAAATGATGAGTGCGACTATGGGCCTATGGCACCTGGGACTGTTTCGAGGAATACGGAAGTCTGTCGAGCTTCTTGTTAATCCCTCAGGTGCCCAGGCAGCGGCAAACATTATGTTGCCTACTGCAGGGGTTTACTGTATACTGCTACAAACCTCGGTAGAAGTGTGACACACCAGTGTCAGCTTCCCGGAAGACGGCGAAAATACTCCGTGCCGAGATCCGGTCTCTACTGGGCAAGGCAACCATCGCGGTGGTTTCCAATGGTCAGGAAAATGGAGGGTTTGACTCCATTTATTTTCTTGTTGCCATTAAGAACAGAATGTTCAGACCCATTCTCATCTGAGAACTGAACAAGTTAAAAGAGGTACTGTCCTTCAAGATGGAGACACCCCACTCAGTGATCTCATCTGTCGAGACAGAGGATTGGCGCACGTCAATCGACCTCGAGGTCGCGTACGTCCTTGTCTATTGCACCCTGATTTCAAGATTTACCTTCTGTTCTTCGACGGGACGTGCTACCAGTTTTGTGTGCTCCCCTTAGGCTACATTACGGCGCCAAGGGTGTTTACCAAATTGAGGTTTATTATTGTCACCCGTACCTAGGCAACTGGCTCATCGCGGTTTTAGAATAACAGTTGAGTCTGGGAACCTCACGATCAGTGTTGGTCACTCTTTCGAAACCGTGCCGAATTGTCAATCTCACGCAGTCAGATGGACAGCCGTCAGTGTGTTGATCGGTGGTGTGCGCTGGTGTGCAGATAGGGGGATTTCAGAATCCATATTCTGCGGATTTAGTTCGGATATTGGGAGTTACTATAACCTCGTTTGGGTTGAGAGCCTTATGACCTCCACCATTCCCAGGTACCCCATGGCTATTTCCACGTTTCACACCTCGTTCGATGGTGCTCTGCCTAGACAGCACCCTCTCGTACAACGCTACGTAGCTGGCATGAACAGAGTTTGACCGCCTCGGCGGCGACCAAGCCCACCTTGAAATTGCCAATTATTCTCAATTGTCTGTCTGGCCTTGACTTTTCAAGTACATCGTCTCTCTCACTTCACTTGTTGACATGGAAGATGGCTTTACTTGTGGTGGTGAGCTCTGGTAGAAAGGTAGGGTACATCCATGCGATACCCACTGACCCGACATTGACAGTATTTTATACTGATCATGACCATATTCGCCTACCAGATACCTACCACTTTAAGATCGATATTGCTTTCCACGTGATTGCTCATATCGAACTTCCACCCCTTACCCAGCCTTCCACACTGGGCACCGATCTTTCGATTGCTCACCCGTTGGAATGACTATAACGAATGAACGAAAGGGATCCTTACAGGTACCCATGTGTTCTGTTTAGTGGCGGGAAGACTGGAGAGTCTGCTAGCAAGCGGACTTTATCTCGTTGGCTTGTTTCCATAATTGTTCGGTTACAATGCTAAGGTTTACCTTCCCCCGAGGGGTTGAAGGCAGACTGGGTAGGGCAGATGCCACTTTGTTGACAATACACAGCGGCACTGCTCAATGAAGAGATCGGTTCTGTCGCTCTTTGGAGACGGCAGAACGCCTTCATTCGTCATTACCGACTTGACATGCATTCTGAGGATTGTGCACGGTTCGGCCTTTCGGTTCTTCCAGTGGAGAGTGTCCTGCCACCCTGACCAAGTTAGTAACTGGTCATTGGTATCGGTTCTGTGTTCAATGTCGATATGGTTCATATCACTACATCGTATAAGCCTTACCACCCTTTCGGGTTGGGTCGGGTTTGGGTGTACATACGTCCCTTACGTCCTCTTCACTTAAAGGCAAGAGAGGACGGGGCCGGTTTTGAACACTATAACCAGTCATATGCTATTGACCGTCTTGCGACGGAATTGGGTACGAACCCCACACGGGTCACTGTTTGGTATGCCTCTTTTCGAGCCGCATGTCACGTGACCAGGTTAGTTTAATAGTGAGCCAACACATGTTCGGCTTTGCTTTTCGCTATTCAGGGGATTTTTGTACGCTAACAGTTTTTTCCCTCTACCCCAGACTTCGGCATTTGGGAGTCTGTGTTAATCAGCACTTTGGGTGATGGTGGTTTACACTTGCCCTCCTCACCCCGAGAGCGTTTGGTGGGGGTGTTTTATCCTGCTTTCACTCGTACAATGCATGGCGTTTGTACTCGTTCAATTTCCTCTGTAAGTTTTTAGCAAGGCTTATAATTTCTCTGGGTTTTATCGAGGTCCCGGCAAGCCCTTTTCCAAACAGGAGGGGTGCTTTCGAGCATTAGTTTGCAGTACTTATTAGCTTGACTCCTGGGTTATTGGCTTTTAAGCGTTTTTTTACGCTTTCCCTTCCCTCTCCCTTTCCCTATACCTCTTGCCACGCTTCTCTGGTTCGGGCTACTAAGGTTTGGAGTTGTTTCGGCATGTACCCATACATTCCTTTCCATTGTAATGGTTGGGGGTGGGTTTTTATGTCATAATTGATTTGAGCCAATTGACGTATTAGCTGAGGCTCTCTATTTCCCGCCCTATCCACGCCCCCGTCCGATTGACATCAGCGGTCAGGTGGCTCGGTTAGTGTATTTTTTCTAGTACCGTATCGGTTGTAGATTTCACTCCACCACGTATTTAGTTGTTGCCAGACAGAATGCCACTCCCGCCTCAAATATCTTTGGGAGTCTGTCTTATGCTTATATGTACCCCAAGGAGGACTTCTTCTGAAAAAGAATTATACAAACCTGTAGAGGTTATGAATTCTTTGAAGAAAGTCCTCCTTGGGGTACGGCCACCCGCCTCCCCTCATTCTGTCTGATATGTTCAGCATGACAAGTGAGGTACGAGGTAGATGACGAGAGTTACATGCTCTTGGCTGTAGGGGGTCCGGTGGGGCCCTGTAGGGGTGGTCTCACAAGATAAAACGAGTTTTTTATCCCCGCGTTTTGCGGGGGGTATTAAAATGGACTCCGTCCCTGCGTGCGTCCGTGCACATTTGTCTTTTCCGGAGCAGAACTCTAAAACCGTTCACTATTTCTTCACCAAACTTGGCACATAGATAGATCTGGTGGTGTACTGGTGCCTTTTGGTAGTTTTGGAATTCTGAATAAAATGGTTTTGGCATTTCCATGGCAACAAGTTCGACTTAGACTGAAATTAGTGGTAGTGCACTTTTCCGGAGCAGAACTCTAAAACCGTTCACTATTTCTTCACCAAACTTGGCACATAGATAGATCTGGTGGTGTACTGGTGCCTTTTGGTAGTTTTGGAATTCTGAATAAAATGGTTTTGGCATTACCATGGCAACAAGTTCGACTTAGACTGAAATTAGTCGTAGTGCACTTTTCCGGAGCAGAACTCTAAAACCGTTCAATGTTTCTTCACCAAACTTGGCACATAGATAGATCTGGTGGTGTACTGGTGCCTTTTGGTAGTTTTGGAATTCTGAATAAAATATTTTTGGCATTTTCATGGCAACAAGTTTGACATTGACTGAAATTGGTGATAGTGCTCCTTTCTGGAGCAGAACTTTAAAAACCTTTCAATACTCTCCTTCCACTTTTCTATATACACACCTAAATATTTGACATAGCCATAACTCGTAGACATAATCATGAAGAGTATTTTGCCATTGCGGGGGATATTGATGACTTTGTCTTCTTTTTGTTTTGTAAATATTTTATTGAAAAATATAGTTACAACTGTCATAGGATTTAATATGGACATTTTAATGTTTATATGTACCCCAAGGAGGACTTTCTTTAAATAATTCAAAATCTCTACAGGTTTGTATAAATTTATCAAATGCACAAAAGAGGTTGGTATGAAGAATTTATGAAATACATGTGCAAGATGGGTCTTAGACATTTATCATATCCCAGAGAAAAATGCTTCATAGAAACTTTGCAAATGCACGAGAAAGGTGAATCGCTCAGTGTATTATGAGGTAATCCTTAGTCATGAAGCAAGTTTATCAGTGTGCTGCATTCATCTGTAACCATGCTGACCCGCTGTTGACAGAGTCAGTTCACTGAGAGGAAGAACGTTGACCGGTACGACCTGCCCAGCTCCTACCAAGTGCTGTCAGAAGTAGGAGAAGCCACGTCCGCCATCCTCGACAAGAAGGTAAGTAGCTGGTGGCTTCTGATGATGTTTAAAGTGAACATCAGTAATGTCTTTCTTACTCATGTATCATATGTGGAAACACAGTATTGACTTCTCTTCTCTGCATTTCTTGACACGACCAGTAAAGATCGGGTTAGAATTCATCTTCAGTAACCCATGCTTGTTGTAAGAGGCGACTAACTGGATTGGGTTGTCGGTCTTGCTGACTTGGATGACACAGTTGTATCCCAATTGCGTAAATCGATGCTCATACTGTTGATCACTGGATTGTCTACTCAACACTCGGATTATTGACAGTCTGCCACGAAATAGCTGGAATATTGCTGAGTGTGGCGTAAAGCTAAACTCACTCACTCACTCATTTCTTGACATTAATGACAATCCCATATTTGTGTGTTGGAGATGGGGAATAGATGGATGTTATAAAGTATGTTATGTGTCCAAGAAAATAATGACCAATCTGTGATACTTGCAAGAAATTAAAACAAATGGCAAATCTATGTCCGTTCACCCATCCGTGTTGCTGGTTATCGTATCGCAAGTGATGACACTTGTTACAGATACGTAATCTTACAAATTTATACAAGCCTGAGGATACTAACTTGTAACACTTGACGATCATAATTTATACAAGCCTGAGGATACTTATTTGTAACACTTGACGATCATAATTTATACAAGCCTGTGGATTCTAACTTGTAACACTTGACGATCATAATTCTGATCTGATTGTCCGTGTTTTGCAGCAGATTGGAACTGAATAAACCTGACCTGAAAAGGCATGCATCATGAACTCTTTAGTTATATAGGGCATTGGGGTTGCCTAGTGGTTAAAGCGTTTGCTCGTCACGCCGAAGACCCGGGTTCGATGCCCCACATGGGTACCATGTGTGAAGCCCATTTCTGGTGTCTCCTGCCGTCATATTGCTGGAATATTGCTAAAAGCGGCGTAAAACCATGCTCACTTACTTTAGTTGGTGTAAACTGGTACTGTGGACTTGCTGTATGTAAAATGAAATTTATGATGATGTGCAACAGCTACAGACAGGTGTATGAGCCATTTGTTCTCGTTTCAGGTGTGTCAGTGCTGACAAAGTTCGAGGGTCTTGTAGATTTCATGCATTTCTCTGACCAATACTCTGGCCCCAAAAACCAAGAGTAAGTTCAAATCATTACACTGCAGTGAACATATCAGGGGCGCATACAGCTTTTTGAGAAAGTGGGGCTGCACACTATTAAGAAAGAGGGGTGCACACGTCATTTTCACGAGAGTTATTTATTGCGATATGTGTTGGCGTATTGCAATATGTATTGCAATATTTTGTGAAAGTGAAGGAGACAAGCATTTAGCATGAGTCAGGATAAGTATAAAATATCAATTTTAGTCAGAAAATTACATTTTTATTTAAATGGTTTAAAAGTCACGCAAATGCAATTATAGGACCAATGAACATTCTCAAAACTATTAATGTATAATAATATCAACGAAATACAAATGGTACTATTCGTTTTCACTACATGACGAAAATTACCGATCGTATCGGGAGAACTGGTTCACGAAAAGTGTATCGCAATATATTGTATAGTCTGTCTCACAGTCCCTGAACCACATGAATTTCCCTACTGCCAAGCCCTCTATGCAGTGCTAAAGCCCAAATTATAAAGCAAGTCTAGGTTTCCTCAGGTTCTGAATCTCTGGTCTCCCTAGGGCTCCTTTTCAATATAAATGGGGTTGTTTGTTACTATCAAAATTATATATATTCAGAGACTAAGCCTTAGTCTATATATTGTATTGTGAAGTTCGAATTGCAATATGACGGTTAACTGGTATTATCGCCCACCCCTATATGCTAGTATACTTCATATACATGTATACTCTTTTGGCTCAAACTTAAATAAACTGAGTAGAATAACATGACCTCTGACTGGTAAACGTTGCAGTTTTTGAAATGCTATTTGAAATTGTTCAAACTGCATATATGTGGAGTGGTTTTACGTGGTCCTATGTACAATGCACAGGTCTCAAGGTACTGAGTAGTTGGATGGGAGACCTTGTTTGGCAGCTTGCATCCTGGAACTTGGGATTTGGTCCTGCCCACACTGAAACACATGTAGTACATGTGGTGTCTAGTTAAAACTACTTTGTTCGAAATTTGCCCTGTTATCCCGTCAGTTGATGGGTACCCGGTAGGGTGGGATGGTTATGAGATCCTTAATCTTTTTAGTTCTCTCAAGGGAGCTGAAAATGAAAATAAAGCTTTCCCTGAAGCATTACTTAGGGATTTGTGAATGTAGGTCTATGAGCATTCACTTGGTAAATTGAACCTCGGGCATCAGTCATATGTAGTTATTATTATTATTGTTGTTATTTGTTTGTATTTTTATTTACAGTGAGTCACAGCCTACCAAAATGCCCACAACTAAATCGGTGCTAATATTTAGTTTTAATGGTAAGTATCTGCTCAAAAGTCTCTTACACCAGGCAAAATATTCAACAAAAGATTGTCTGTTATATGTCAGCAAAAACAAATTAACTGTTAATTTAGTCACTGTTAGACAATTTCACAACTTTAAGTTAAGGCTGTAAATGATATAGATTATATATAATGATATAGGAATATCAATGAAATAAAGGGGCTTGGGTATCCTAGTGGCTAAAGCGTGCGCCCGTCATGCCGAAGACCCAGGTTCGTTTCCCCACATGGGTACAATGTGTGAAGCCCATTTTCTGGTGTCCCCTGCCGTTATATTGCTGGAATAATGCTAAAAGCGGCATTAAACTAAACTCACTCACTCACTCACTCAATGAAATAAAGAATCAGTCGACTGATTTGTTGGTTGTATAGTGCCACTGTTAGTGATATTCGGTACATAATCAAGTTTGAACCAGACAATGCTGTGATTGACATTATCAGCATCAATCTATGCAGTTGGGATGCAATGACCAAGTTACCGCTGTTGCCCCTGCTGACTATTATAGATTTGTGGGGACCTGTTTATCTAACCGAGCCCATTCTTATATTGTACTGTTGTCTCTCGTGATTTATGTTTATGGTAGCGTACTAGTTTTAAATTAGGGCAGTGGGGTAGCCTAGTGGTTAAAGCGTTGGCTCGTCACGCCGAAGACCCGGGTTCGAATCCCCACATGGGTACAATGTGTGAAGCCCATTTCTGGTGTCCCCACGCCTTGATATTGCTGGAATATAGCTAAAAGCGGCGTAAAACCAAACTCAGTCAGTCAGTCAGTCAGTTTTAAATTAAGAGCTGTGATATTCTAGTAGTTTTACTGTCCTTCGATGACAGTTTTTTACGTTATACATTTATTGATTTGAATATTGATATCAACTGTTCTGGTCACGATATAGCTGCAATATTGCCGATGTGATGTTAAATTTTAACTCACTCACTCACTATTTTTCTAACCAGAATCCCATCAGCCAATCAGAATACTTCATGTTGATTGTCTAGTTTGTTCATTTAGAATTTGAATTGTCTGTATAAACATTTTGACAAAACATTGGGAATGATGTGTCTGTTTGATCAGATATTTGTTGATCACATTATAATGTCAAGGTCAACAACAGACAATGTGTGACCTTTGTTCAGAGATGATTGTACAGCAAGAGACAAACCCGGGTTAAACAGTAGCTTTGTTTAGCACGACCATTAAAGGAAATCAATATTTATTCATTGTCAATATACCTTTCTTGAGTAGATCGATGCTCATGATGTTAATCACTGGATTACATTCAAGAAACATGAGGAAACGTCAATGTGTTAGCGTGTCAGTAAAACATTTTCAAGTTGACTGTGATTTTGACAGTTCCTGGACGAGGAAAGACGAAAACTTCTGACATGGAGGTGATCCGCCCCTTGCTGCAGCTGGTGTTCTATTGTATGGACAAGGTTGGTCGGCTGCAGCTCAGTCGGGAAGTAAGTATCTGTGTATCCTTAGTGTTATCACAAATACCCTTCATGCTGTAGTGGAGGGCGGTGGGGTAGTCTAGTGGTTAAAGCGTTGGCTCGTCACGCCGAAGACCCGGGTTCGAATTCCCACATGGGTACAAAGAGTGAAGCCCATTTCTGGTGTCCCCCGCCGTGATATTGCTGGAATATTGCTAAAATCGGTGTAAAACCAGTCAGTCATGCTGTAGTGGAAAGCCTACTGTACAGGGAGTGGAATCCAAATGTCATGTGGGAAGTGTTCAAACCTTAAAGGGGTGGTGGGGTAGCCTAATGGTTAAAGAGGCCGCTCACCACGCTTAAGACCCGAGTTCCGTTCCCCACATGGGTACAATGTGTGATGCCCATTTCTGGTTTGCTGGAATATTATAGTGGGGTTGATCCAATGATTTATCGACCTTGGACAAGTGATCTTCACCGAGGCGAAGCCGAATATCATGTCCAAGGTTGATAAGTCATTGGATCAACTGAACTGAAGTGAATAATTGTTTTATTATATGACAAAAGTACTGACACAGTCATGAATCTTCATGGTGTCGTGTCGTCTGCCATTTTGATACAGATGGGACGTAACTCTAAACCAACACAGTCACAGGGACGGAGCGATATCACTTCCTTATCTATCACTTCCTTATCTAAGTTATCTAAGTGCTTGGGTTGTTATATCAACCTCTCACAATGTGGCGAGGTTGACATCGCTTAACGTCAAAGCTGTCATGTGACCAAGTGGGCCAATCAGAAGGGTGGAAATCTACCCGTCATATAATAATGCTAAAAGTGGCATAAAAGGTCACTCATTCATTCACTCACTCACTCAAACCTTACCTATGTTATATTTGGGTTTTATATGTTAAATCACACTTTCTTAGTAAAGGACTGGGCGATGGGGCAGCCTAATGGTTAAAGCCTTGGCTCGTCACGCCGAAGACCCGGGTTCGAATCCCCACATGGGCACAATGTGTGAAGCCCATTTCTGGTGTCCACCGCCGTGATGTTGCTGGAATATTGCTAAAAGCGGCGTAAAACCAAACTCAGTCAGTCAGTAAAGTACTGATTCAGGTAGAGTGTTTGGGTTGCGTCACACACTCTCAAGCTATTTGATGCCATAGATGAGGTGCCATATTCTGAGAGTTTTTGAATCTGAACTTTACTGAGAGTTTAATCCCAAATATAGAGAGAGAATAGCTGTGTTTTGATCATCATTTGTGGCATACCTGAAGATGTATTTGCTGGTTATCTGCCTGTGCTCGTCATTAAGGAGATACAACATCTGGTCAGTCTACTGTCTTAGTGGTGGGCGAGCTGTCTAAGACGCCAGGCTAGTGATCCAGCGAGCTTGAGGTGTCGGGATCGAGCACACCTGTGGCCAGATGTAAAAATCTTGGAGTCATCTTTGTGTGCAGACTCTTTCAGTGTTGTCACAACCCCTAGTGTACAGTACACAACCCTGTGCACTTAAAAGAACCCACGAATCCGTTGGTAGATGACCAGATGATTGCCACATGAATAGGTTCAAACAACTAGTTGTGGGTACAGCAACGTGCAGTAAACGTGGACAAAGTACTGTGACTATGTGTCCCAGTCCACCCAGCTGTGCATGGGTACCTCGCAAGCATGGGAAAGCCACATTAACTCGGTGCACCTTGTATGATCAGGGAGTTGAGATTGATAATACAGTGTGCCGTTTGAGATTGACATCCAGTGATCGAGGGAAAAACAACTTGTGAAATGCCTTTGCGTGATCTAGAAATAGTCCAAATAGGGCATTATAGAAATGTGGCAAATAATAAATAATAATAAATAATTTGAGTGGGGCATGGTATCTCAGCTGGTGCTACAAAATCATCTTCAGCCAAATTTTTTACAACAAGGTAATGATCCCCACATGCATGCACATCCCAATGTAAGTCCTGCAGACTTGAATGTGTCTTTACAACACTATTTGACCGCTTCTGTGGTGTAGTTGTTAGAGCGTCTGCCTGAAGAACGGAAGGTCGCGGGTTCGATCCCCGACCGCGTCATACCAAAAGACGTTAAAACATTGTAATTGTCGGTCCCTGCCTGGCGCTCAGCATTAATGGGTACAACAAGGACTGGTCGGCTCGGAGTCAGTATAATGTGTCTGAGTGAGGTATTCATGCTTCACTGCGGCATGGTATCTCAGTGGGCTAGCACTATAAAACCAGCTTCAGTCTGGGTTAGTACAAGCAGCCGCACATACACATACACGCATGCACGTCATTATATGAGCGAAATATTCTCAAGCTAGAGGTTAAACCCAATTTCACCTCACCTTCACCTCTTCGCACACAAACATGAATCCAGATTCCACCTGATATAGTGTGTTGTTTTTGGTGCAGGCTAAGAACAAATCTGAAAAGAATCGACAGAAAGCCGAAGAAGTGTTTCTGAAGCAGGCCCACGCCCAAAGACAGGAAGCAGCTCAGGCTCGCAGAGAGGAGAAGAAACGAGCAGAGAAAGAGCGGCTTCTGTCGGAGGAAGATCCTGACAAGGCCCGCAAGCTGGAGGTGAGTAGAATAATTAGACCTGTATTCATTTCTACTTTCATCTTCAATGAATGTCTAATCAATGTGGAAGATTTGGATTATAGGTGAAGTCCAGCTATGTTTGAACTTTCAGCTCTTAGTAGAATGGCAGACTTACTAAAATTTATTTGCAATCAAGCCTAACAACTTCTCACAGAATATAAAATGTCATCCCCTGGGGATTGAAGAATGAGGCAAATTAAAGTTCTGATTTCCTCACTTGTAAATGTGTAGAGACTTGGGTGGATATTCCTTTGTTGAATGGGGGCGATGGGGAAGCTTAGTGGTTAAAGCGTTTGCTTGTCACACTGAATACCTGGTTCGATCCCCAAATGGGCACAATGTGTAAGGCTGTGATATTACTCTCTCACTCCTCTGTTGAATGTGTTCCTGTCCTTACTATGTGTTCCTGTGTTGAAGATGTGTTCCATTTTTTGAAGTTGAACATGTCTTCCTTTCCAAGAAATAAATGTTATGGTTCTAGCCACCTCTAAAGCTGTCTCAAATTCAGGTTGGGTAGTCGAGCCTTGCTTTCTTATTTGTTGGTCAGGCTTGCTGACTTTGTTGACACATGTCATCGTATCCCGATTGTGTGGATCGATGCTCATGATATTGATCATTGGATTGTGTGGTCCAGTCTCAATTGTTTAACGTTTTTACTTTTCCCACATTAGCTAACATCCCATGATATTAGTGGAACAATGCTCTAGGTGGCATTAAAACTAACTTACTCTGTTGAGATTTGGCTGCTATATATATTTTCTTTTTTTACAGGAACGTGAGAGTCGCCGTGAGATGAAGAGAAAACAGCCGAAGATGAAGATGATGAAAATGAAGGCCATGTAGATCGTATGAATCTGACTGTGTCTTTAGGCAGGTGGCCAGACTCTATATAACCCAACCAAGTGTGAATACATTATACAGGAAATGGAACACGTTCCACATTGTCATTGCATGAAAACATGACTGTGGCAACCATAATTTCACCATTTCATCTCACTTCTCTACCATGTCCTTGACAAATTACACCACCTCGGGCAGCGTATA
Source organism: Haliotis rubra (assembly GCF_003918875.1). Lineage (NCBI taxonomy): Eukaryota > Metazoa > Mollusca > Gastropoda > Lepetellida > Haliotidae > Haliotis > Haliotis rubra. Next base: position 219,943 of record NW_025767691.1, read on the forward strand.
GTTGCTGTAGGCTTTTCTCTGTCATTGACCGTCACCAGAGAAGACTTTTACTTTACTCAAGATTATTTGTTTCCTTTTCTTTGAGACCATGATTGTCACGTGAGTACATGCTGATCGGATTCAGCTGTGTGGGGTGGATTAGGTCATGATGACCTTGTTTACAGTTTAGTAAGGCCACATCTGTTACCAGCTATCTGATCCATGTCTATCATGTAATATCTTTGTCAATTTTCTAGGGCTTATACAAAGAAACAGAACTGGATATATATATTTACAAGATGCTGGAAAGAAGAGGAAAATTGAAAACAAGCTTTTAGCTTTAGTTTACATATTTTAGCCAGAGACAGACATATCTTCACATCAATGAAATTAGAAATTAATGTAACAATGTATCAATGATATATATTTGATTTTATAATTAGTGATAAGTCAATCAGTGATCTGTCCAGCTCATTGTCTTCTGTTCGAAAGCTTCTGCAGAGAGATCATTCATTGGCTGGGTTTAAATCTATCAATTACTATCAGGTTTTGTCTTCAGCTAACACAACCCCTGTTGAAAACAGCTGTCAAAGTCACAGATGGTGGGAATTGGTCACATATGAACACATATATTTCTGTGATGAGACCATGGATTTTATGAAGAATAGCCCCCAATGGTCATTGAATCATCCCTACAGTTTGAAAGTATACTTCTCTCATACATATAATATATAATTTGTGTCATGGCAATCTGATGAATGAAGGTGTTCACTGCCCATTGATTTTATCCAAGACACAAAATGGGAATGGTGACTATTAGTTTTAACATTTTGTGTTTCATTTGCATTTTCAATTCGTTTCACATAAAGTCAGGAAGTGAAAGTACAGGATGTATTTTTTGTCTTCCATTAGTTTAGTCAATTGATTACATTTTTTTGTCATTTCTTTAAACCTTTCTATGTCAATTATACAGATGTCTGATGTAACATGCAGCCATATCTGTAAACATTCTCTAATAATAACCATGGTAAAACCAGCTAATCAGGCAAGGATACATGTACAGATTTGAATGTAGTCAGACGATCAGGTATGAACAGTGTGAGTGAATCTGAGTTAAGGTAAAGATGTGTGTCCACCAGACTACATTGTTTTAACGCCAGCTATATATTGGGGGGTGATGGACATCAGCTCATTCCACAGTATGGACATCTGTGGTGGTAGCATCCCACAGCAATAGTTTCATTGTCAATTATATGTTATTAGTCTTAAGGTGGAACAATGGTACAGAGGAGTTTGATACCTATTTGGCACTAAGGGAATATGACGTCCATCGGTTCCAGTGTGGCATTACACAGGTACCTGACTTCATGCAGTTGATTTAGTAGACACTAATCAGATCAGTTGTACATCATATAACCCTGACCTTTCATCTTGTTTCACCATGTGTGTTGTCAGTCTTATGTCATCTGTTTGTGTAAAAAGTGAATTCAATAAAATATCTGTGTTTGTACCATCTGGAAAACGTTCAGTTTCATTTGAATGTTAAGATAAACAGCAAACTCAGGAGATTTCCATCTCAACATGCTGCAGTATCACCTGGAATTAGAGAGTTGCACTGCAATGGTTCAGATCAGAGGTGAACTGCCAATATCAAGAGCCCAATTTTCATGGAAAATGGTCAGAAAATCAGAAGCTGAAATTTGGAGTGAGATTCTGTGTTCCGGTTTGATTCCCCACATGTGTAGAACGTGTGAAGCCCATTTCTGGTGTCCCCCGACGTGACATTGTTGGAGTCATAAACCTAAATTCCTCACTCACATTGTTCTCCCAGACTTCCACACTGGAGTGAGTTTGATCACACTAAGTCATTGTGCCAGAAATTTCTTCTTCCTGGTTCCGCTCTACAGCTTGGATAGTTATGGGAGCAAACGTTCATGTTAACATATCAACGTTATGGTTACAAGCATGTCAACCCATGTTTTCGTCATCTCAAGATTAACTCATTTACAGACCGCCGCTATGTAAGTGGATTATTGCTGGATTGGGGCGGTGGGGTAGCCTAGTGGTTAAAGCGTTCGCTCGTCACGCCGAAGGCCCGGGTTCGATTCCCCACATGGGCACAATTTGTGAAGCCCATTTCTCGGGTTCCCCCGCCGTGATGTTGCTGGAATATTGCTAAAAGCGGAGTAAAACCAAACTCAGTCAGTCAGTCAGTCCAGGCTGGATTATTGTAATTCACTTCTGTGTGGCCAGCCTCGGAAGGATTCAGAAAAAACCCAGAGGTTTAGAGTTCAGCTACAAGAATTCTGATAACATCTAACATTTCACTCACAATACTGGCTGAAATACATTGTCTGATAATCCAAAAAATCGTGGAATTTACTCAAAGGCAAAGAAATGTATGATCGGGTAGTTTCACCAACATGGTAAACACCTGAGACATGTTCCACTTCTTGGTTGCTTCACACTCAAAGCCTTGATGTGACTAGAATTCCGTTCAAATAATAATTATATGCCAATTAGTTCTTTAAACTCTCCACGACTCTTGATCATCCTTCAGGTGGGGAAAAACTCATACCCCCTGCAAAGGGTATACCCCTCTCTAAATGAAGTTTTGACAGAATCACCTAATTATGCAAACAAATGTTCATTGGTCTCATTCAGGATATATTTTTTTAGAAGTTACTTGATTAATTTCAAATGGGCGATGAAGTGCCTGCTGTGGATGTTACTGTCGCTAAATTTCATTCAGTAAATTATAGCTACATCGCGACGGCCTGTTCATATTCCACACTGGACCAGTCACGATATGGCTGAAATATTGCTGATGTGACTTAAAATCTTAACTCACTCTATCCAGACTCGATTTTTACAGACCGCCGCCATTAAGCTGGAATATTGCTGAGTGCGGCGTAAAACTAAACTCACTCACTCTTAACTCACTCACTCACACTGGACAAGAAACCACTGATCGGTACTATGGGGAAGCATCCATGACATCCTTATGCGATGAACTGCCACCACCGAGCCATTTGGGTCTAACCAGCATTGATTGCTGAGGACTAAGTCAAACCCCGAATTTCATCGTCTTCCAACCAAACACCCTTCAAAACATGGAAACGCATAGGTGATTTTGAGAATATTGGACTCATGCAGCTGCAGCAAAAACAATACAAATATACTTATTCTTTGCAAAACGTCACCTTTAGGTGATGTAAACAGTTTCAGCCCCAAAACGCGTCAATTTTAACTTTTCCCCTTGTTTTAGAAGCTTTTGAAGAAATATTCGCCAAAGCGTCATCAAGAAAACATGTAAAGCAAAATGCATGTCGTATCGAGCAATCGTTGTGTTAAAATTTTGTCATTCGTTTTTGCCTGGAAAAGAGTGAGCGAGTTTAGTTTTACGCCGCACTCAGCAATATTCCAGCTATATGGCGGTGGTCTGTAAATAATCGATTCTGGACCAGACAATCCAGTGATCAACAGCATGAGCATCGATCTGTGCAATTGGGAACCGATGACGAGTCAACCAAGTCAGCGAGTCTGACCACACGATCCTGTTAGTCGCCTCTTACGACAAGCATAGTCGCCTTTTGTGGTAAGCATGGGTGTCTGAAGACCCCGGATCTTCACGGGTCCCTGGAAAAGAGGAAATCATCACGCCACGACTGAATGCCGCCAATCGAAACATCGTCATAGGCTGCCTGGAAGCTGGGGAGTCGCAGTCTGCAGTTGGCCGAGATGTCAACGTTCATTAGAACACCATATCTCGCCTTTGGGATCGCCTCCTGCAGACCAATTCCGCCCAAGATCGTCCGAGAAGCGGCCGCCCAAACGTTACCACCCAAACATCCGGGTTTTTCACTTGCGTCATCTTCTTGCCACAGCCGTTGATACTGCACAACGCATCCCTGGTTTGAGAAGAATTTCCGACCAAACTTTCAGGAATCGATTGCGTGACGTGGGGATTCGACCAAGAAGGCCAGTTGTCGCCCCCGGTTTGAGCGACTTCCATCGGCGCAGTCACTGGCGGTGGAGTCCGGAACTGAACTGGAGGCAGTTTCTGGTTCAGTGATGAATCACAATTTCGTCTTCACCGTCGAGAAGAAGAAATGCTGGGATTATGGACCGACTCTGAGGGGAGTTGTTCCAGCATGACAACGCTACTTCACATACAGCACGCGTAACGGTACGCTACCTTGCCAATTCTAACGTCAATGTCTTGCCATCTCCTTCCAGATCACCAGATCTAAATCCGACAGAAAGCCTATGGGATGAATTCGATCGACTTGTACCTCAACGTCAAAACACGCCCCAGACACTTCCACAACTGGCCATTGCATTGCAGGAAGAGTGGGGATGAATTCCGTAAGAGCGACTTCGTCGACTTATCCAGTCTGTGCTGAGAAGGTGCCGAGCAGTAATTGATGCCAGTGGTGGCCTTACAAATAACTGACTTATGCCGTCTTGTGGACTCAAGTGCACAGAACCACAACAATACTTATTCACCATTTTACCATCGACATTGCAGGAAACTAATGCAATAATTTCTTTTAAAAATGGCTTATGTGTTTCTTTTTTTGAAGAGTTTTGTTGCCTTGTAGAAGTATCAGTTACATTCCCGGGTCCTTACATAGCCTCCTGTTTTGTCGCAGAGACCGATAAGAGAACTACTTATAGTGTTACTGTAATGTTGCATATAAATATGATAAACGGCGTAAGGCTCATCACAACTTTCACACAATCATGTATTATGTATGGTAGGATAACCATTTCTTTGCAAATCGATACTAACGTGCAGATGTGAGTGAGTGAGTTAATATTTAACGTCACATCGGCAATATCTCAGTACGGAAGCGTAGTAGGGCCACGGTGAAAATTATTTTGGGGGTCACTGTGTTCTCCTACGTAGGACTTAGTTGCCTTGTAGGAAGTATCAGTATCTCCTACGTAGGACTTAGTATCATTCGTAGGACTTAGTATCTCCTACGTAGGACTTACTATCTCCTACGTAGGACTTACTATCTCCTACATAGGACTTAATATCTCCTACGTGGTACTTAGTATCTCCTACGTAGGACTTAATATCTCTTAATAGGGTACTTACTATCTCCTACGTAGGACTTAGCATCTCCTACGTAGGACTTAATATATCCTTTTTAAGGATGGTTATTAAGTTGAGAAATGGTTGGCTTTGCAGGACGTTAGATAGTCGAAATGTGAGTCCGTGAATATTCATGACACTAACGCAGTGTTACTGTACAGTGTTATTATGTGAGTATTACGTTAGGGTGACGTGGACCCTGTTCTAATTGCAGTTATGGAGGTTTGGGTATGGTTATGTTTAATCTATCATACATACATCTATTCACACACAAAAACACACACACACACACACACACACAGAGGTGGGTGGGATGGTTGGGGTGAGGTTGTGATATGAAACTCGAGTTATAACGACCTCCGCAAGTTGTTGCTTGTCTTTATAGGGCTAGGTTGGATCGGATGCAACGCTCGTTTGCGGTTTTATTCGTAATTGTTTACAGGTTGACTTGACTGGGGTGGACAAGTGTTGAGTGCGGCGTAAAACAATACGAAATTCAAAAAGGCAAAGAATTGTCATTATAGTTATTTGTATAAATATAAGGGGATACGTGCACATAGATTGCCACCTATAGTCTAAGACACGTCTGTACACGCAGATCATGATTCATGTGCAACGACCTCTGAAATATCCAGTGCATAATAGTAAAGTGTAACAAAGTGCAACATATAACAGTGAACTAACTGCAACGCGTAATAGTAGAGCAAACTAAACGCAAGGCAGTAAAGTATAACAGTCGGTCCAACACAGTACTAATGTGCAACAATTAGTTGAACACATGACTCTAATAGTGAAGGAAACAGTAGACTCTAATAATAAATTGAAACACATGATAGTAGACTCTAACAGTAAATGAAAGACATAACTGTAGACTCTAATAGTGAATGAAACGAATGACTGTAGACTCTTACAGTGACTGAAACAGTGAAACAGGAGATTGTGTGCGTGTCTGGGGCTTTAAGTCGACCGTTTCAGATTAATCCATATAAATGTATATCGATCATCTCCTACAGGAAATATTAAGTAGTACGTAGGAGATACTATGTCCTACGTAGGAGATACTAAGTCCCACGTAGTAGATACTAAGTATCTCAGCCATATCGTGACGAGAACAATACCTAGGATAGTAAGTACGTATTTATATCAATATAAGTAGGGAGATACTAAAGATACAATAAATTATATCAATCGTGACGAAACAATAAATTTATATCAATATAAGAAACAATAAATTCAGAAGATAAAACTACTAGAATATCACAGCTCTTAATTTAAAACTAGCACGCTATCATAAAAATATATCACTATACACAACAATACAATATAAAACTGGGCTATAGATCACCAGCAACTGAAGTCTGATCACCACACTAGGGACCATGGGGACTGACAGTACTTTAGCTACCTGCATGGACCCTAGCTGGATTTACACCATCCCTTAAGCCGCTGGCGATTGTAGGAATTTTTCTGGGTTAAAATAACAAAAATACTACGTTTAAAATGTGGTAAATTTATATATTACTTTGAAAGTTTTGGGACTTACGTACCCTCTCAGGACGACAATAATTTTACAATACTTTAAACCCCTTTGATGGTACAGCCACTAACAATCTAAGTTACTTATCTAAACTACCAATCTTTACAATATAGCTATTTACAAAACACATTAAGCAGAATTCATCAAATAAATCAATTTCTTTTTTAAAAAATTTAAAAAATGAAAATTAACATTTGTAAAAAGATCCTTCACTGTTTTCACATTTTAATATTTATCCCTTATGATGGAGAATTGAACACAGTACGTGCACATGTACTCATTTCCCTCAATTTCTACACGTAACACTTGTATCTGTAACTGTATCTTGCTCAAAGCGCACAAATATAAGGATGCTCAAAGCGCACAATCTGATTATTATTACCCCGGATAACCCATGCCGCCTGTGAGGCGCTAGAAGGTTAATAGTCACATGACTTATCCCACCGGATACCCATTTTACTGCTGGGTAAACAGAGACAATTTTGAACAAACTCACTTGCCTAGGGTGAGACCACATGTATCATGTGTGCTTTGTTGTGGGGCAGATCTGCAATCCTAGAAACTCTCAGGAGTCAAGCAAAACATGGATATTGAATGGTAATATGAGTCACCTCCTTGACTCAGTCAGTATAATGTGTCTTGTGTATCCTAACTGTTCCATGAGATCTCAGCCAGGAAGCCACATGCACTTGTACATGGCCGCACCCAGTTCTTTTAATTGACAATATGAGGTTTGATGACTATCAAATGATACACTATCAAATGGAGATTATACCAGGTGGTGCGAAATTGTGAGCGTATCCTGTTGCACTCGTCATAAACACGTGAAAGGCTTGTCAAATGTTCGCCTGATAAACTTCAGGACAAAACAGGACATCACTAATGCATCACATCAGTCACATGAAATTTCCTACACATGTCTACCATAATTTTTTTAAAGCGTTACTGAGACCTTGAATTTTGTAACCTTGATCGAACAACGTCTGATCAAGAGATGTATGAGGCCCTTGAAAGCTTGAAAAAAGACTCTGAGCCTTCTCGATTGTACCTAATATATGTGAAATGTAGATACTAAAGGCTAGAACGGTTGGAATATTGCTCGACATGAAAGAGAACCTGACTACTGGAAAGTTGAAATCATCCTTTTGTCATACAATCTTGTGGGGAGTTTTGTCAGCTTCCGTTTCATTGACGAGAAACTATTTCTTATACATCACCAACACTTTCAGAAACACTAAAGTTTTAAAGATGGTCGGGATGCGAACCTGGAACCTTTTGATTTGTCCTCCTTCAAGCTCCTGAGCTACCGAACTTGTTCCGGAGCTCCTGAACTTGTTCCTGGTCTACTGAACTTCGTCCTGGTACAGGGCATAGCGGTTCCTTCCCCCTGCTCCCCAGTATAAACTTACAATCTATCCTAGTATAAATGTACTCTGTATTCTGGTATAAATGTATCCTTTTCCTTCATCCAGGTGGCACGACTTGATCCACCTATATTTTGCTCCAAAGCTCTTTCTGATGTTAACTTTAATCACCTTAACAATCTGTTTAAAAGTGCTTTTGCCATTGCCAAACAAAAACTTCGCAAAAGTACATTTAAAAATAGAAGCAAGTTTATCATGACCTTGAATGTTCTCTTGTGACGCCATTGATATTGTCATAGAAAGGAGAAAAGAAAGAGACTCATTTTCCGTGATGCTATGTTTTAAATTTCCTAGTCAAGGATTCTACTAGTTTAATTGATTTTTAAGTTGTTAAATTTCATTTTCAATTTTCACCTAGAATTGTTTCAATGGCACTGACAAAGCTGGTACAATCACACTTAATAACACTGTCATGCTGAATTATTCAGACCGGCAACGGAACAAATGAGATACAATTTCTAATCAGTTCCCTGTAAGACCTTTAGTGTGATTTAAAGCTTCTTTAATAACGTCCTAAGCCTTTACAATGGAGAGTATATAATATGGAAGCGTATTGGGGCCACAATCTAAATGTTCTCAATCCAATCGAGCACATCCGGGATGCTCTTGATAGACATGTGCGCACTCTCAGGAACCAGCCCAGAATTTGCAGGATCTTGGTGCTGCGTTGCAGGAATAATGGCACCGACTCCTATCAGACAGTCCATGAGGAGGCGTTGCTTGGCAGTTGTGAACGCACGGGGTGGCCATACACGCTACTGAACGTTTGAAACGATTTAATTTCTTGTGACTTGACTCTTTGTTTATGCCTTTTACTGATAAATTCTGTAACCACATGGAACCGATTTTTGGCATTGTGATTATTCTCAGTTCACCCTATCGACCTTAACAAATACATAATGACCTCTATACCACATTCTTGTGTCCTTTCTTTTTTATATTATTTAATATATGATTTTGAAGTTTCTAGTTTGACTCAGTGTACTTACATCTCTGGAGAAAATACTTACATCTACGTAGAAGATACTTGAATCTATGTATAAGATACTTTCACTTACAAGAAAATACTTTCACCTGCGAGAAGATACTTTCACTAACGTAGAAGATCCTGTCACCTACGAGAAGATACTTTCACCTACAAGAGATACTTTCACCTACGAGAAGATACTTTCATCTACATTAAAGATACTCGCGTCCATGTAGAAGATACTTTCATCTATATAGATATAGCTTACATCTCTAGAGAGAATACTTTCATTCACGTAGAAGATACTTCCATCTATGAAGAGTGAGTGAGTGAGTGAGTAAAAATGTAACGTCCCCTCGGCAATATTTCAGCCATATAGTGACGAGAAATGTCGTACATAAGCAATACATTTAAGTTGCTAAATAATCAGTCATCGAAGGACTGTAAAATAACTAGAGTATCACAGATGGAGTCTAAACCTAGCATAAGCATGTAAAAGTATTTTATTTACGAAGACAATACAATATAAAAACGGGCTATAGGTCGCCAACAACTGAAGGTAGATCACCACACCAGGGACCATGGGGACTTACAGTACCTTTGCTACCTACATGGACCCTAGCTGGATTTACATCATCCCTTCAGCAGCCGGCGATTGTAGTCATAATTTAGCCATAATTAAAATCACAAACAGTCTCCGCTTCAAATTCTGGTAAGTTTGAAATTTACTTTGAGTGTTTTGGGACTTACGTACCCTCTCAGGAGGACAATACTTTTACAGTACTTTAACCCCCTTGAGGGACACCTATGAAGACGATACTGTCATCTATATAGAAGATACTTTCACCAACGTAGAAGATAGTTGCATTATATAGAAGATACTTTCACCAACGTAGAAGATAGTTGCATTATATAGAAGATACTTTCACCAACGAAGAAGATAGTTGCATTCGAGGGCTCAACACTTTAACAGTAAGTATGTGCATCTGTTTAACTAGCCAAAGACAGTGTTTAAGGATCTATGGTTGGCTGCCATGTGGCAGACAATATCAACGAACAAACCATGACCTCGTAATCAGTTCGAACACCAGTCAAAACGTTCGGCTACGTTGGAATTTTGAAATCTTGTCACGGGCGATCTGATCTGTGAAGTATTTACAGTATGTCGATGAAAGGAGCCCAGTCTTGGCCTGTTCCGTTGGCCTTGGTTAAGGTTCACCCAAACGTTTTCTGTCTGTCTGTGATGTACGGTCAACGTATGAGGAGGTTCTCTGCGCCAAAAAGCAGCCTCACGGAGAGTGAGTGAGTGAGTGAGTTAAGATTTTAAGTCACATCGGCAATATCACAGCCATATCGTGACTACAAACACGTTAAATTTTTTTACAATAAATAAAGGTAAATTATAAAAACCTGTCAGCAAAGGACAGTAAAACAAAAACACTAAAATACTTTAACTATAGAGGACGATACAATATAAAAGCAGGCTATAGATTGCCAACAACTGAAGTTAGATCACCATGCTAGGGACCATGGGGACTTACAGTACTCTTGCTCCCTGCATGGACCCAAGCTGGATTTACACCATCCCTTTAGCCGTTACCAATTTAGATAAATCTAGCCATAGATAAACATAACATATATACTACGATTAAAAATAGTAGTAGCTTTAAATTTACTGTGAATGCAATGGGACTTATGTACCCTCTCAGGAGGACCATAATTTTACAATACTTCAACCCCCCTTTGAGTGTACAGCCGCTAACAATCTAAGTTACTAATCTAAACTACCAATAATTAAAATACATCTATCTACAGAACATATTAATCAGAATTCATCAATGCCTCACTGAGATGCTGTCTTCACAGTAGTAACGTTAACGCCAGGTTATTTCTGAGCGTTGTGGCAGTATCGAAGTGATGACGTGTTGGGGACACCAGAAATAGGCCTACCGGCTCGGGTGACACTGCTACAAAGAGGCGTACATCAGACCGTATTACCCTCGAGAGAAGAATACAACTTATAATATTACACGTACAGTTCAACAGATACCGCGTTTCCATATTTATGGTGGGCTTCGATGACAGGACGAGTCATAAATACTAATATGATTGTGCATCGTTGAATAATTCATTTGAGTAAAGTGTTCCTGAAATTACAGCAGGCTCTTCTTAGTTGTTCCACAGCAACGGGTACGTGTCATGCAGATGGGGGATTGAATTAGCACCTAAGCATTTCTTGCCACCAAGTTTGAGGTAAGTGTCCATTCCCGTTTTTGTAAACTCAACACTGCCTTTTGGGAGTTTTTCATGTCGAAATCATTGGTTATCATTTCATATATCTCTATATCTATCTATTTATCTATATATATATATATGCAATCCTAGAAATATATATGCATGTTTGTGTATGTGCGTGCGTGCGTACGTATGTATATATATAGAAATTTCTGAAATAACTACGCCACACGCATCTTCTCCAACATGTTTCACTTTTATCTTCAGAGAGATGTATATATTTATATATCAAATTGTACGATTTCATTTCGACACAATCAGAGCAGTCTTTATTGTTTTGAAAATGGACCCGTTCTTAATAGATAACCGCAACCTGTACTGCCTAATGCTCTCGGGGGCTCAACACTTTAACAGTAATTATGTGCATCTGCTTAAATAGCCTAAGACAGTGTTTAAGGATCTATGGTCGGCTGCCATGTGGCAGACAATATCAACGAACAAACCATGACCAGGTAATCAATTCGAACACCAGTCAAAACGTTCGGCTACGTTGGAATTTTGAAATCTTGTCACGGGCGATCTGATCTGTGAAGTATTTACATTATGTCGATGAAAAGAGCCCAGTCTTGGTCTGTTCCGTTGACGTTGGTTAAGGTTCATCCAAACGTTTTCTGTCTGTCTGTGATGTACGGTCAACGTATGAGGAGGTTCTCTGCGCCAAAAAGCAGCCTCACTGAGAGTGAGTGAGTGAGTTAAGATTTTAAGTCACATCGGCAATATTACAGCCATATCGTGACTACAAACTCGTTATAAATTTACAATAAATAAAGGTAAATTATAAAAAACAGTCACCAAAAAGCAGTAAAACAAAAACACTAAAATACTTTAACTATAGAGGGCAATGCAATATAAAAGCAGGCTATAGATCGCCAACAACTGAAGTTAGATCACCATGCTAGGGACCGTGGGGACTTACAGTACTCTTGCTCCCTGCATGGACCCAAGTTGGATTTACACCATCCCTTCAGATGTTAGCAATTTAGATAAATCTAGCCATAGATTATAATAACATATATATATATATATATACTGAGTCAAAAAAGAAACTTCACATTCTTCTTCAGGGCACTATAAAAGAACAAAAGATGGTAAGATTGTTAAATTGTTATTATTTCATTGCTGAGATCTGTGTGATGTACTCGATACACTGACAGTGCCATTATAAGTTCCATTAGGCTACACCGCCGTTCCAAAACATGGGTATACAGAATGTCAAGTCACAAGAATAAAAATGCGAAATTTCTCAGTTCAATATCATGAAAGGCCGCTCCGCGCATTCACCACTGCCAAACATCGTCTCCTCATCGACTGCCTGATGCTTGTGAACACGTGGTTGGGGACTCTGCGCCATTGCTCTTCCAAGGCAGCGCCAAGTTCCTGCAAATTCTGAGGTTGGTTCCTGAGACCACGAATCCTTCTCCCAAGTGCATCCCAAACGTGCTCGATTGGATTAAGGTCAGGGAACCTCGATGGCCTGTCCATGACGTTGATTCCAGCGTTTTGAAGGAAATTTCGTGTCAACATCGCGGTATGCGGCCGAGCATTATCATGCTGGAACTGTAGACCTGGGCCATGAGCCGCCATGAAAGGAACGAGTTCAGGGGTGAGCACCTGGTCGCGGTAAGCAGCAGCTGTGTGGTTTCCACGGATGACCAGAAGTCGGGAACGGTTGTTCCAACAGAAAGCACCCCCACACCATGCAACTTCCGCCCCCCGAATCTGTCGACTTCCTGTACACAACATTGGGCATACCGTTCACGACGTCGTCTCGACTCTATGCCTGCCGTCAGCGAATCTGAGGGTAAACCTGGATTCATCGCTAATGACGACTCGATTCCATTCTCTCTGGGCCCACAGCAGACGGTGACGTTGATGAAATGGCGTCAATATTGGCCCACGATATAGACGTCGAAATTTGAGATTGGCAGCCCGCAAACGATTTCGAATGGTCTGTGAGGACAGTCGACCTCTAAACATCTCGGCCCTGGTTCGTGGAGCCGGCAGAAATATGTCACGTAGGTGACGTAGGACGATTTGACGGTCTTCTGCTCGTGACGTCAGACATGGACCACCGACCTTGGGCGATCAGAAGTGGTGCCAGTTTGTTATAGACGACCTCGCAAGTCATACACTGTACGACGGCTACATCCCATTGCTCTTGCGACGTCAATAACTCATCTTCCCGCTTGCAACATGCCAACGGCACGTTCACGTTCACATTTGACAATCGTGGCATTTCAAGTACCGTTAGAACTGTGATTTAAAAGTGTTTTTTCAATTCTTGAGGCCAATGCAAACACGTGCATATGAAGAAACTTCGATGCGAAGATCACGTGATCGACTGTACGTGCAAAACCTGATTTGGCACTAATGTCATTTGCAGGACGAATGGATGGGTTTGAGTGGGTTTTGCAAACGTTTTTCTAGAGTTGAAAGATAGGGATCCCATTTCGGATACATAGATGTATCATCAGAGAAAAATTATTCATTATTTTTCAAATTACATTTTGTGAAGTTTCTTTTTTGACTCAGTATATATACTACGATTAAAAATAGTAGTAGGTTTAAATTTACTGTGAATGCAATGGGACTTATGAACCCCCTCAGGAGGACAATAATTTTACAATACTTCAACCCCCTTTGAGGGTACAGCCACTAACAATCTAAATTACTAATCTAAACTACCAATAATTAAAATACATCTATCTACAGAACATATTAATCAGAATTCATCAATGCCTCAGTGAGATGCTGTCTTCACAGTAGTAATGTTAACGCCAGGTTATTTCTGAGCGTTGTGGAAGTACCGAAGTGATGTCTGTCAGCTGTGAGGGGGAACGCAGTCGACAACCTGCATGTCGCCGAGTAGCTGATCCGCCGAGTAGCTAATCCGGGCTTCTTTCAAATTTCCGAGCAGCCATGAATCGCCTCGCGCAGAAAAAAGTATTAAATATGTCGAAATAATTGCTGTCAATCGTTTCATACGAGTGGAAAGTAAACTTAACAAGTGTGCACACAAGTATCATGATGATAAATGCCAAATAACACAACAGAAATACTTAAAAAAGAATTGTAACTTTTGTTCAAGCTGGTAAATGTCAACATGCGGTCGAGACTCTCCTCTTCCATGTGCGCATGCGCAAAATCGAAGTTGCGGGCTCCTCGTTTTATGATGTAGTGTTAGCAATTTAAAGTTGCCGTTTTTACCGTTTCAGCAGTGAGGTATTATGTTTATGTTGCTATTTCCACGATTAATGTGGGTTTTTTTCTGCATAGTGGGAAAGTTTTCTTTGGTAGACCTGTGATACAAACATCTTGCAGTTCTTGACACGTCTCGACGTTTTGTTTGTTTAGTATCTATGTAAGGAGGAAAGAAATAAGTTTATAAACATTATGAACGTACATGTTTTTTTCATACTGCATATATTCGAACAGTTATATAATGAAGTAAACAAACTTCCAACGTTGTGAGCTTGTATTTATCATGTAATGTTCACAAACATAATCAGTGACCATTCAATGTATAGTATGAAGAAATTTCTTATCGTCCCTTAAAACTGACACTTCACTTGAATTAACTTGTGCTCAGAAGAAGTATACAGTATGTTTGACCAAACTTGAAAAGAAAAGAAAAGGCTAGATGAATGAACATCTGTTCAATTTCAATACAGTATTCAATTCTACAGCAAATGTACACAATTTCATTTCATACAAAGTCGAAAGCACCGTTCGACTGACACTAAAAGTATGAACTTTTACACAAATCAACAAGGCGTTTTATTCTGCATCAAATGTTGGATCAATAGTGAGTGTGACCACTATTGGCTTCAGTAAACACCAAGGCACGTCGACGCATTAATAACGTAAGATGACGAATGACGTTGGACGTGATCCGTTGCCATTCCTGTAGGAGACATCGTTCCAGTTGTTGAACGGTGACCCCTGGCAGGTGGCGCTGGTAGTGTTCTGATTCGTCGATCCAAGTGGTCCTATAAGTGTTCTATCGGATTCATGTCGGGAGAACATGCTGGCCACGGCAAAACAACGATGTTAGCGTTATGCAGAAAGGCGTTTATCAGTCTTGTTGTATGGGGCCTTGCGTTATTGTGCTGGTAGACAATGCCACGTGGTTGTTGCTTGATAAATGGCAACACAACTGGTCACACAACTTCATCCCTGTGTCTTCGAGCATTCACATTGCCATGAATAATCACAATCGCCGCATATTCTTCCCCACACCATCACGCCAGCGGCTCCAAACGGTCGGACTTGCTGAACGCAATGTTGAGCTAAACGTTGACCTACTTGTCTGTTAACACGACCCCGGCCGTCATTATTGTACAGGCAAAACCTACTCTCGTCGCTGAACATCACACGTCGCCAACCACGCATTTGCCAACGTCGAACTCGCCTGGCCCATGTCAATAGACGACGTTGGTTTTGAAGAGTCAGATGCACTCCGCGGTAGGGTCGAGGTGCTCGCATACAATGTTCTCTCAGTCGCCGGTACACTGTATGTCGACTGATACGGTGTCCTGGTGCCGTCGCTGCCGCTGACGTCTTCGTTACAAAACGATTTCTCAAACGGTTTCTCCGAATGTGTCGATCATCACCAGACGTTATCACACGTGGCCGACCACTCCTAGTCCTGTCTGATGTATTGCCTGTTCGTCTTAATCGTTGCATTAGTCTGTTGACAGCTGCACAAAGAGAAGGTGGCATATTTTTGTGTTCCTTATACTACTGTATCGCACACGTGTCGCGTGGGCTGTGTTATGCCGTCACTAGACAGCTGCATTCCGTGTTACATCAGACAAAAGCGACGTTTAGGGATTCGTGTATTTGTTTCGCCGTTTGATCCCGGAGAGGATGGTCTGTGTGTCTGACATGGCTCAGTATGTTTTACCACTTCAGTATTTATTTTTGTTGAATTCTCATGTAATATTTTGCGGTGTATAGTTTCTTTTGAGCACGAGTTTATTTTACAAAACGTACAATATAACAGATCACGTGTACCAGACCCTATTACCCATACTTTTTCACAGTCGGGTATCATGAAATTTCGGAATCCAGGAAACGGCCTTGGAAGCAGCCGAGAAAAAAATAACTGTCCTGTCCGTAAATAAAGCGAATATATCAGTTTGTTTGTTGTTTAACGCCACACCGTGTAATGTTCCAGCTGTATCGCGGTATCAGATAATACTGTAATTGACATCATAAGCATCGATATACACAATTGGGACTCAATGGGATGCATAAAACATAATTGTACTTATTGATAATTGCTGGAATGCCAGTAGCTGATCAGAACAGTCAAAGTCCTGGAATGCCAGTCTCTGATGATAACCGTCACATTGCTGGAATGCCAGTTGCTGATGATAATCGTCATATTGCTGGAATGCCAGTTGCTGATGATAATCGTCATATTGCTGGAATGCTAGTCGCTCATCATAACCGTCACACTGCTGGAATGCCAGCTGCTGATGATAATCGTCATATTGCTGGAATGCTAGTCGCTCATCATAACCGTCACACTGCTGGAATGCCAGCTGCTGATGATAATCGTCATATTGCTGGAATGCCAGTTGCTGATGATAACCGTCACATAACTGGAATGTTAGTCGCTCATCATAACCGTCACACTGCTGGAATGCCAGCTGCTGATGATAACCGTCACACTGCTGGAATGCCAGTTGCTGATGATAATCGTCACATTGCTGGAATGCCAGTCTCTGATGATAACCGTCACATTGCTGGAATGTTAGTCGCTGATGATAACCGTCACATTGCTGGAATGCCAGCTGCTGTTGATAACCGTCACATTGCTGGAATGCCAGTTGCTGATGATAATCGTCACATTGCTGGAATGCCAGTTGCTGATGATAATCGTCACATTGCTGGAATGCCAGTCTCTGATGATAACCGTCACATTGCTGGAATGCCAGTCACTGATGATAACCGTCACATTGCTGGAATGCAAGCTGCTGTTGATAACCGTCACATTGCTGGAATGACAGTCACTGATGATAACCGTCACACTGCTGGAATGACAGTCACTGATGATAACCGTCACATTGTTGGAATGTCAGTCACTGATGATAATCGTCACATTGCTGGAATGCCAGTCACTGATGATAACCTTCACATTGGTGGAATGTCAGTCACTGATGATAACCGTCACATTGCGGGAATGCAAGTCTCTGATGATAACCGTCACACTGCTGGAATGCCACTTGCTGATGATAAACACCACATTGGTGGAATGCTAGTCGCTGATGATAACCATCACATTGGTGGAATGTTAGTCACTGATGATAACCGTCACATTGGTGGAATGCCAGTTGCTGTTGATAACCGTCACACTGCTGGAATGTCAGTCGCTGATGATACCCGTCACACTGTTGGAATGCCAGTGGCAGATGATAACCATCACACTGCTAGAATGCCAGTCGCTGATTATAACCATCACACTGTTGGAATGCCAGTCGTTGATGATAACCGTCACACTGCTGGAATGCCAGTCGCTGATGATAACCGTCACATTGCTGGAATGCCAGTCGCTGATGATAACCGTCACATTGCTGGAATGCCAGTTGCTGATAATAACCGTCACATTGGTGGAATGCCAGTCACTGTTGATAACCGTCACATTGGTGGAATGCCAGTCTCTGATGATAACCATCACACTGCTGGAATGCCAGTCGCTAATGATAACCGGCACACTGCTGGAATGCCAGTCGCTGATGATTACCGTCACACTGCTGGAATGTCAGTTGTTGATGATACCCGTCACACTGCTGGAATGCCAGTCTCTGATGATAACCATCACACTGCTGGAATGCCAGTCGCTAATGATAACCGGCACACTGCTGGAATGCCAGTCGCTGATGATTACCGTCACATTGCTGGAATGCCAGTCGCTGATGATAACCATCACATTGCTGGAATGCCAGTTGCTGTTGACAACCGTCACACTGCTGGAATGTCAGTTGCTGATGATACCCGTCACACTGCTGGAATGCCAGTCTCTGATGATAACCATCACACTGCTGGAATGCCAGTCGCTAATGATAACCGGCATACTGCTGGAATGCCAGTCGCTGATGATTACCGTCACATTGCTGGAATGCCAGTCGCTGATGATAACCGTCACATTGCTGGAATGCCAGTCTCTGATGATAACCGTCACATTGGTGGAATGCCAGTCGCTGATGATAACCATCACACTGCTGGAATGCCAGTCGCTGATGATAACCGTCACACTGCTGGAATGCCAGCTGCTGATGATAACCGTCACATTGGTGGAATGCCAGTTGCTGATAATAACCGTCACATTGCTGGAATGCCAGTTACTGTTGATAACCGTCACGCTGCTGGAATGCCACTCGCTGATGATAACTGTCACATTGGTGGAATGCCAATCACTGATGATAACCGTAAATTGCTGGAATGCCAGTTGCTGTTGATAACCGTCCCACTGCTGGAATGCCACTCGCTGATGATAACAGTCACACTCCTGGAATGCCAGTCGCTGATGATAGCCATCAAATTGCTGGAATGCTTCTGAGATAGCTTTAATGAAAGTCATTAGTTGATGAAAAAGGATGTTCTTCACACAAGATATATCATGTTCCGTAGCCTGGAAACTAGACATCAATAATATGTAAACCTATACGTGGGGAAATTGGTCCCCATTTTTCAGACAGGGCAAAGGATCATCAATCAAACTGATAAGGCACCTTGGAATGTTTAGGAAACTTAACTCACTATTCATACCCTGAAAACGTAAGCATATATCAATAATGTATGAACTGATACGTGGTGAATTATCGGACTCCATTTGAAATATCTGTCAAAGTAACATCAATCTAACTCTGAACGCACCTTGGAATGTTTTGGAAACACAAATCACTATGGCCAAGGATTAGCTTGACAACTGAAGTAATTCTTGTCACAAAGCTCAGGGTAAGTGGTGATGGAATGGGTCATAGCGCCTTCTAAACTTTATTTGTTATAATTTCTTTAGTTTTGTTGCATTTGCACATAGTTGCACATGTATATAAATTGTCTATATAAACAAAAGATGAGAAGATGACCAGAATTGAGTAAATTGGTTAAGATGTCCATACATTTTGGCTGTGTATTTTGTGAAGTAATGAAGGCATGTGAGTTCTTCCTGAAGCATTTAAAAATTTATTGTTCTATTTTTGAAAATATATTGTTTGCATACAATTATTAAGAGATTTATTGGTCCAAAATTTGGTAGCAGAGTCAAGAAGTATATGTTTCTTTTTAAGTTTAATGGATAAATACTGTCAGGTTGACCCATTTTTCAAATTGTGTCAAGATGGAACTCACATGGGTGCAATACCAGAACAGATGATCAGCTGTTTCACGTTGATTATTACAATTACCACATAAATTGCTGTCTGCGTATCCCATTTTAAAAAGTAAGGAATTTGTTGGTAAGATATGGTGGAGAATTTGATATTGAAACCATTTCTGTTGAGAAATTTCCAGGCATTTAGTTGGAATCATATTATATTTTTGTCTATCAGGTTCCAGTACTGTTTCTCCAAATATCAATTCCCATTTTGGAAAATGTTGATTTCGTAAACACTGAGTTTGTATAAGAGTTTCATAGTAATGTCGATTTCATTTTACTGTTTTAAGTAGATGTATGATATTAAATGGCATAAACGGACATTCAAGATTTGTTTTAAAATTTGGAAATCCCATTCCACGACAATATGCTTAGACAGGTGCTAACACGTTGTTGAACTGTAGAAAATTAACCTTAATGTCATAACGTTGTTTGAACTCTAAAATAACAGTTTTCGTTAATAAGATCACTTATAAAATCTATTCCTTTACTCTGCCATAGCTTTAATGAGACTTAGTCCAAGAGGAGGCAACTGAAAAATTTCAAATCGTAGCCTCCCCAGGACTGATTTTGTTTGACACTATTTTCAGTTAGTATGATGTCTTGGGCTCATGAAAAGGTCTGTAAAACTCTCAGATTGTGGAATCAGGTATTTTTACAGGCCATTATATGTGGTGGGGGTCTGCGAGCATTTTCGTCACATTTGGTTTGCTGCTCGACAACACCTCAAAGTAAATCATAGATAGTTTTACTACTATCAATCTGATCACTTTCATTTTGACTTCTGTGTACTGCTAAAGGATGTAGAAATTATTTGACATAATTTTGTTTTGAAAATAAATCAAAATGGCCGCCACTTTCGCCGCCATTTTGTATTGTCGTGTTTTGCCTTCTCAGCACTTAAATTTACATAAAAAGAACACCGAATGTTTCCATTTACATCCAAAGTTGATACTTTTGATGTTTTTGGACATTTGTTTCTCCTAGAGTGATGGCTTGGGCACAAAACAAGTCATTTTGTATTGTCATATCTTGGTAATTTAATGTTTTACCGCTTATTCTTTGAGACAGGGGTATTTTAGCGATTCTCCGACTTTTCATGGAAATGTGTGAGGGTGATTTATATAATGGCAGTTAACATTATTTTTGTTACTAAAACAAGTTGTTTTTGTTTTCTCTTTACTTCTAGAGTAACGGCATGTTATTAGGAAAATTAACATATTACCCAGAATTCAAAATGGCCGCCATTGTAGTTTAACTACATATACTTAGTGGAAGACTAAATTTGTACTGATATGAAATCCAAACAACTCATTTGGTGTCTAATGTTTAATACAGTATAGGAATAGAGCTAAATTTCAATGATATGGTCAATCAAAGCGTCACACTCCTAAAATATTTGATGAAATAACATTATTCAAAAGTGTTTGAAAACTATGCTTCATGGCTGATAACTACATCTAAGCTTTGGTTGTAGCTATTCAAATTGTTCTATCAGATAACTCTTAATCACTCTTGATACATCCATAAGCTTGCAATTAACCCTCCTTTTCACTTTCTTTCATTTCATATGTTACTTCATGTCCGAATCGGACCTGTGAAGATCCGGGTTAGAATTGATCTTCAATAACCCATGCTTGTCTTAAGAGGCAACTAACGGGATCGGGTGGTCAGGTTCGCTGACTGGGTTGGCACATGTCATCGTATCCCAATTGCGCAAATTGATGTTCATGCTGTTGATCCCTGGATTGTCTGGTCCAGACTCGATTATTTACAGACCGCCGCCATATAGCTGGAATATTATCGAGTGCGTAAAACTAAACTCACTCACTCACTCATGTCAGAATCGGGAGTCATCTACTGGCAACAAGTCAAAGGTGTTCGGGCAACGATCACCTGCCATACAAAAAGACATGCCTCTGTACACACTATATCATTCTTTCTGCTGGCATGCTGACTTTTTGCATTTACACGATGTCAGTTCATCCAATCCACGGGGAGCAGGATCTCTCGACATCAGAATAGGGATAAGCTGACCATCACAAATGCTCCAACCATGGTTAACTGGTGAAGGAATATTCATGATTGGTTGCAGAGACTGTTTCCAAACATGGACTTGGTAGTTTACTCGTTCAGTGTGATGTTTTAGACTGTTGGATGTTGATGGGAGGTTTTCATTCAATATCTTGTGTCATCTACAGACATCACTGGATTATTTGGTACATGCATAGAACTC
Organism: Haliotis rubra; assembly: GCF_003918875.1. NCBI lineage: Eukaryota > Metazoa > Mollusca > Gastropoda > Lepetellida > Haliotidae > Haliotis > Haliotis rubra. The sequence continues at coordinate 241,868 of NW_025767691.1, forward strand.
ACAAACTGGCCACAAGATGTAATGAGTGTTTCTGGAACATCCAAATTGTCACCTAATTGTGTCAATGTTTGTTGGTGATTTTCAGAGGACTTCAGTAAGTCAATTCCCCATGTCGAACGTTCTACACGTTCTAAAATGAGACGGAGTGATAACGTACTTAAAACGAGATTGCCATACTAAGAACGGAATTGCCATACTACGAACGGAATCGCGGCGCTTCAATCTTACTGGGTACGTGTGCGGACGTAGTGCAGTCCGGCATCAGTTGCAATATGTTTGTACACAGTTTCCACCAGGTCCATCCCATTCGCAGAACTCTACTGAACTCTAGTTAGTCGCTATTCCGTGCACATATGTTCAAAACAAAATGAATTGTTCTGAAGAAGCTTGTAGTACACGGTTCTAACAGTTTGCAATGAGTTCTCATTACGTTTTACTCGTTGTTAGTATGTTTATGTAGTTCTCACGCAGTTCTTACTATGTCAACACTGTGTGCATTGCGACATGACAAGGTAGGGTATATATACATGCGTTTTTAACATGGTCATCATTTGGGATAGAGGTTTCTATGAACAGGTTTGCAGCTGTCAACATATTGAATGCTGGTTTCCTGCAATTTTATCGGAAGCAGAGCAAGAGTACAATGAGTTGGTAAAGCAAGAAAGAAGGAAAAAACAAGAACTTGTTGGGTGAGGAACTGGCTTAAAGCTGAGAGGTGAATAGCTGTGGGACATTATCATCAACTGATGGAGGAGCTCCGCCTTAATGATCATGAGTCCTTCTACAATTTCTTGACAATCACCCCACCCATGTCTGATGAACTTCTTGAACGCATTGACCCTTTATAAATTAGATGTCTCTTTCGGTCCACCCCTCGTCTTCCTTAGAGGCATGGTGATGTCATTGTTTCCACCTGGAAACTGAGAACGGAAATAAGAGTGGGCAGGGTATTTATACAATCGAACCAGGAAGAGATTGCTATTACGATTGCACGCACTAGAAACGGCGAGAGAAAGTAGTGAGAACGGGAAGAAGTGCCTGAAATGAATGGGTTTAGTTGAGAATGAGTTAGAACGGGGTTGTGCGTATTAAGTACGAGATAGGCCTAGTTCAGAACGGATATAAATTGACTAAGGACGGGTTTGGACTGCTTGAAAACGTTGTCCACACAGGGTGAACGGGCAATTTTACCCACTCTTAACGTTACACCAACTGTCTGGGGACGGGGTAAAGACGAGATAGACGTACTGAGTACTGTTTATGATCAAACTAGCATTGTAATTTATACAAAAGTTACACGTTCTATCCCGTTCGAGCTAATTTTACAGTTATTGTTTGGACGAGTCAGTACATCCTAAGAACTACCAACAGGTAGAATGGCTGGACCAACAGAACACCATCGTATGTTCATAAATGCTACAAGACTAAGACTTGTTGACAGGACTGCTGATGTGTTTGTCCCATTGTCTTGGTAGTGGTTTGTTTTTGCCAACAATCTTGACTTCTAGCGCCGTTTGCGATCCTCTTTTGATTTGCTCCCCTGCTTTGATTGACTCTTGTGTGGCATACCCCTCCGAACAACAACAACTCTAATGCAGTCTGTTTTGATTCAGAATTGAAGTGAAGTTCATATCAGCCAAGTCTCCAAATGTGGAAGCAGTTCCCTTTCTGACGATTTGCAATTTTGCCATTCCATCAACTATATGAACTGGCAACATTCTCTCTTCTGCTAGTATAAGCAGCGAATGACCAAAAACCTCCTTTTAAAGTTCATTTAACAAACCGCTTTTGATGTTCTTTCTTAATGTTCCATCTGAAAGAGCTATTGTAAGATAAACACTAGAAATGTCCATGTTCACATCAGGGTTGATGACAAATCCATTCAATCTCCCAAATGAATGATGTCTGCATCTTGTGAACATTGAAAGTAGAGTTGTTGTCCCAAAGGATATGATTCACAGCCTGTTGCATGTTAAACAGATTGGGGCAGAGCAAAAGGATAACTTCATAAGTAGTTGACTGAACTCTTCCAGGACAAACTTTTGGTCACCTTTACATCGACTGAACCGGAAAACCTTTCCTACATTGATTCCCCAAAAACTGTAAAGCCCAGGAATGAGAAGCTTCACACAACAAATGGATGACAATTTGGATGTTCAGGAAACACTCATTACATCTTGTGGCCAGTTTGTGAGTTCTATGCATGTACCAAATAATCCAGTGATGTCTGTAGATGACACAAAATATTGAATGAAAACCTCCCATCAACATCCAACAGTCTAAAACATCACACTGAACGAGTAAACTACCAAGTCCATGTTTGGAAACAGTCTCTGCAACCAATCATGAATATTCCTTCACAAGTTGACCATGGTTGGAGCATTTGTGATGGTCAGCTTATCCCTATTCTGATGTCGAGAGATCCTGCTCCCCGTGGATTGGATGAATTGACATCGTGTAAATGCAAAATGTCAGCATGCCAGCAGAAAGAATGATATAGTGTGCACTGAGGCATGTCTTTTTGTATGGCAGCTGATTGTTGCCCGAACACCTTTGACTTGTTGCCAGTAGATGACTCCGACTCTGACATTAGTGAGTGAGTGAGTGAGTTTAGTTGTACACCGCACTAGGCAATATTCCAGCTATATGGCGGCGGTCTGTAAATAATCGAGTCTGGACCAGACAATCCAGGGATCAACAGCATGAACATCAATCTGCGCAATTGGGATACGATGACATGTGTCAACCCAGTCAGCGAACCTGACCACCGATCCCGTTAGTTGCCTCTTAAGACTAGTATGGGTTATTGAAGATCAATTCTAACCCGGATCTTCACAGGTCCGATTCTGACATGAAGTAACATATGAAATGAAAAGGAGGGTTAATTGCAAGCTTATGGATGTATCAAGAGTGATTAAGAGTTATCTGATAGAACAATTTGAATAGCTACAACCAAAGCTTAGATGTAGTTATCGGCCATGAAGCATAGTTTTCAAACACTTTTGAATAATGTTATTTCGTCAAATATTTTAGGAGTGTGAACAAGCTTTGATTGACCATATCATTGAAATTTAGCTCTATTCCTATACTGTATTAAACATTAGACACCAAATGAGTTGTTTGGATTTCATATCAGTACAAATTTAGTCTTCCACTAAGTATATGTAGTTAAACTACAATGGCGGCCATTTTGAATTCTGGGTAATATGTTAATTTTCCTAATAACATGCCGTTACTCTAGAAGTTAAGAGAAAACAAAAACAACTTGTTTTAGTAACAAAATAATGTTAACTGCCATTATATAAATCACCCTCACACATTTCCATAAAAGTCGGAGAATGGCTAAAATACCCTGTCTCAAAGAATAAGCGGTAAAACATTAAATTACCAAGATATGACAATACAAAATGACTTGTTTTGTGCCCAAGCCATCACTCTAGGAGAAACAAATGTCCAAAAACATCAAAAGTATCAACTTTGGATGTAAATGGAAACATTCGGTGTTCTTTTTATGTAAATTTAAGTACTAAGAAGGCAAAACACGACAAAACAAAATGGCGGCGAAAGTGGCGGCCATTTTGATTTTATTTTTCAAAACAAAATTATGTCAAATAATTCCTACTTCCTTTAGCAGTACACAGAAGTCAAAATGAAAGTGATCAGATTGATAGTAGTAAAACTATCAATGATTAACTTTGAGGTGTTGTCGGGCAGCAAACCAAATGTGACAAAAATGCTCGCAGACCCCCACCACATATAATGGCCTGTAAAAAAAACCTGATACCACAATCTGAGAGTATTACAGACCTTTTCATGAGCCCAAGACATCATACTAACTGAAAATAGTGTCAAACAAAATCAGTCCTGGGGAGGCTACGAAATCCTATACTGAACAGCAAAAGAAACGCAAGTTTTGAAAAGCTGAAATCTCATGAAGGTAAGCGTTCATGTTTATGGAACGTTCATGGTAAAGTGACGTAATGATCCCAGATGAGATGCAATTTGACGTCCATACGAACCATTCACACAAACACACCAACAGTGCAGCAAAACCATAATTTTAGCACGTGCATCGACGGTTATGGATGAAAAGCATGCATTTCACTCCGAGGTATCCTTTATAAAGGTTTGTGTCAAAAAACAGTTCAGTATTGACTCTAGGAGGTGTACACGCGACACAAACGATGCCTAGACTAACAGCTGAGCAGAGGGGAATGGCCACTGGAAAGTTACACGGAGGTAGCTCTGCAACCGCTGTAGCTAGACAATTGGGTTGTCATCTTACCACCATTACACGACTTGCTCAACGTCATCAGCAAAACGGGTTGCTGCTGATCGTCGCCGTACAGGACGGCAACGAGTGACAACTCATGCGCAAGATCGGTTCATCCGGGTCACTCATCTAAAGAACCGAACTCAAGCAGCAACAGTAACGACAGCCTTAGTTCTTGGGTCAAGGGGAGCAGTGCCAAGCGATACGATTAGGCGTCGTCTTTGGGCTGCTGGAATCCACTGAGGAAGGCCATATGCGGGGCCAATTTTGGCACGTAAACAACGCCAGCGACGTATGCAGCCCTCACACAGCAAGAGTGTCGATGGATTATCTGGCTCAGAACAACATTAACGTCTCTTTCCCCGGATATGGCTCCCATTGAACATTCTGGGACGAAATTGGACGGAGGATAGCTGCAGGTAGACGAACACTCACACTTGCACAATTGGAATAGAGATTGGTGTTTGAGCGGAACCAGTTGCCTAAGGCATTCTCTCAGACTCTAGTGAACTCAATGAGGCCACGTTTCACGGCCTGTGTGCAAGCTCAAGGTGTCTATACGCGCTACTAAACATACTGTCACTTTTCGCGTTCAGGGGTATCTCCATTTGACGGACTGTCGGAACTCGGAATAGTAAGAACTAGTGACATTGCTTTGTATCCACGTTTTAGGGTCGTTAACTTTTGTCGTCAAGATACTTTTTCCGAATATTCTGTGGCAGATTTAATTCAAACAACTGTTTTGATTTACTTGAGTGAGTGAGTTTAGTTTTACGCCGCAATATTCCAGCTATGTGGCGGCGATGTACTTGAAGCGTTTAAGTAATGTCTCCGTCACATGGAAATCTTTTGAGCCTGTATAAGTTCTTTAATTTTGGGGTAAATTATACCACCACCTTCTGTGTTGCAAATACTTTGTGTTCTCTTGATTTTGTCAGGCTTGTTGCCCCAGAAGAATTTGAATAATTTCTTTTGGAAAGGTTCTAACATCCAATCGGGAGGGTCTGCTGATGCTGAAAACAGGTGATTTAACTGAGTGATTGAAGGATAGTATTTCTAAAAGTTTTACTGGATCAATTTGATTAATTTCTTGTTTAGAGTACAACCTTTCGTAGAATGATTTTACTTCATTTAGGGTCATATTCTTCTAACATCTGTCCTTTACTATCTTCTATTCTAGTTATAGATTTATTTAAGAAATTTCTGGTTTCCAGTCCAAGAAAATATTTTCTTGGTTTTCTCAAAGTCGGTCCATTTTGCTTCATATATTTGCTCTAATTGATGGGTTAACATGTCAATTTCTCCAAAGAGTATTACTTTTAACTAAGCAATTTTCTTCCGTATCTAGTTTTATATACTGTTTGTCAAGATCTGTTTGTACTTGTTTCTCTCTTTTTACACATTTTCTTTTCCTTATTGCCGAATGTTGTATTGTCCTACCCCTAATAGTCATTAAAACAGTTTCTAAAAGTAGGTGGTCAGCGATGGTGTATTCATCAATGCTATCCTCCTTTCGGTATTGTTCTATCCTTTCTTTAATTATATTCTTTATCATGCTTACATAATCTTTATCTCTTAATAATGAATAATTCAATTTCCAAAAATCCTTACCGCGTATAATATCTTGATTGAAATGGTTATGGTGGAGTGGTCTGATTTGAAACTTGGATCAATTTCGGCTTTTACCAACGACGGTTATATGTTATGTTACGGTAACAAGTCTACTCTTCCTTGTTTTAGGGATTTGTTTGCCTCCATATCTTTTCCCATACGGATTTATTTCCCTCCATGGATCGTGGAGATCAAAATCATCCTTTAATTTAATTATCCTATCTCTAAACTTTTGATGAAATTCTGATAACGCGGGACACTGATTGAGTGAGTAAGTGAGCTTTGTTTTACGCTGTATTTAGCAAATTCAAGAAATATCACGGGACACCAGATATGAGCCTCACACATTGTACCCATATGGGGGATCGAACCTGGGTCTTCGGTGTGAGGAGAGAATAATTTACCCCTAGGCTACCCACCGTCCTACATCCCGACCATAAAATACAAAGTATATATAGATGCTTATGACAAGGATGGCGCTTGATCTGATTTTGTCAATCAAAAGAGTTGAGGACATGACACTATACCTTTATGAGTCTTGGATAAAATTCTACTTTCAGTCTCTGGACACTGATGTCTACCATCCTCGTGGCCGCTGTCTCTCTGTGTACCCTGTCCCTGGCACTGCAGGCGAGTAATGACGACTGTTCACATCCTCCCATGCAGGAAGTTGTTCCTGAAAAGGCTCATGGTTACATCCGGTCTGTTTTTGCGCCCTCTACGTACGACTGCGCTGCTGAATGCCAACTGTCTCCGCTGTGTCTGTCCTTCACCTTTGATCGTGAGAAACAGACATGTCAACTTCTGAACCAGACAAGGGCAAAGACGGATAGCAGCTTTACTGTCGGCAGTGGCGTCTTCTTTAGCAACATCCACGACTGGAAAATGGTTTGTATGAAGGGTTTGATCTACTTTCAGTCACGTTTGAACGGATACCTTAGGTTAACAGTTAACTCCACACATTGCATGTGGGGAATCGAACCCGGGTCTTCGGCGGGACGAGCCAACGCCTGAACCATTAGGCTACGCCTCCTATAACATAGGGAGAAGTATGTAACGAGAGAAGTTCAAATGACACCGTCCCATCAATAAGGCCTGTAAACGTTGGCAAAAGACCTTGGAAAGGGCCCTCCGTACCTCTGGAAGGAAAACTGTTTGATTGTTTGGTTACAATAAGTCTTCAGCAATCCATTCTTGTCGTAAGTGTCGACTAACGGGATCGGATAGTCATCGTATCCCAATAATTGGGTAGATTGATGCGCATTTGTTAATCACTAGATTGTCTGGTCAAGACTCGAATATTTACTCCATATAGCTGGAATATTGCTTCGAGCGACGTTAAACAACAAACAAACAAACTTATTGCAGGGATGATGTAATTTCAACGTGCATATGTGAACATATGTGCCATGATATATACTATTTGTATATTTAGTCACTGACAGGTGCCTGTGGTAGAGCTTCCTGTGGCGCTAATTCGCATTGCACTCTGGGAAGGAATGGCCAACCGCTGTGTGAAATATATGATGGTAAGTGCATATATACAATATGAAGACTATACAATTGTGTAATCTGTGTGTTAGGTAGTCATGAAACCAATAAACGCGTGTTGACAACCTCTGGTTCTGAAGTTCATGATTTTGCTCAACGAAATCCGCTCATGTTTGTCTCTACTCACTCGCTATTTACAACGATGACTTCCAGGTAAGTCTTCAAGCACTCGATATCTACGAACATGATAAACACGCAAGTCTCCAAACAAATGCTAGTTACAACAAGGTCTCGACGCACATGCTTTTTAAGAAAATGGTGAGCACATGCTAGATATAACGATAATTATTATGAAAAAAACATAATTATCCCGACACTTGACCACAGTACACTAAAACTTACTCTGTTGTGAAAGTGACAGTTACTCAGAGTGAGTGAGTTATTTAACGTCACATCGACAATATTGCAGCCATATCGTGATTTTGATTTTGAAGTGGAATATATGTATATTATAAAAAACCTGTCGATGAAGGACAGTAAAACAACTAGAATATCACAATTAGAATTAAAACTAGTGTGGAAAGTTTAAAACTAATAGCACTATTGGGGCAATACAATATAAAAACAGGCTATAGATTGCCAACAACAGAAGCTAGATCACCATACTAGGGACCATGGGGACTTACAGTACCTTTGCTACCTGCTTTGCTACCTAGCTGGATTTACACCATCCCTTCAGCCGCTGGCGATTGTAGGAAAATTTAGCCGGAAGTTAAAAGAACAAAAATACTACGATTAAAATGTGGTAAATTTACATCTTACTTTGAAAGTTTAGGGACTTACGTACCATCTCAGGAGGACAATAATTTTACAGTACTTTAACCCCTTTTGAGGGTACAGCCACTAACAATCTAAGTACCAATAATAAAATACATATCTAATTACAAACTATTCATCAAAATTTATCTAGCAATTCTATTTCTTTTCAAAATTCAAGGACTGTTACTCAGAGGATAAAGATATTGTGACATGGATTTCGTTCATTGCTAATGTTGTGAAAGAGTGTGTTAGAATGGCCGAAGAAAAGGAACCAGGCAGTTGTTGTTCGAATTGTACAAAATTTGTAAGACACCTGACATATTCGAGAGCCTGAAACTTAGAATTTCCCCTGCAGGCTTAAGAAGTGCAGGAGTACGAAAAACATCTCTTTGAATAGAAACACCATATGTCACTTCTGGCAAAACAAACAAGTAATAGACTATTCGCAAAGTGGCCCCGCACCAGATAACAACTGATGGATTCAAACCAGCCAGCAACCTGCAACCCTTACAGCCAATACTAAACCTGGTAATACAGCTGTATCAATAACAATTCAATGACGTGAAGCATCCTTGCAAGACGCCCAGCCAATGGCCAATATAGACGTCGACTTCAAAGTGTCCAGTAGAGCCGACAACACTTGCGATAAGAGCAATTGAGTGGAGAAGAGTTCTCGTCACCGAGCTGAGGGCTGAACGTGTGTCTTCAGGCGCAGAAGCCAACGTTACATCAGGCCATGTGTTGTGGGAAATGATCGTTTTGGAGGTGGAGCGTTATGACCTGATACGTTTTGACGTGCGGTGGAGGAGACGATATTGCAGGCACGGAGACGAGATTTTGCAAATCGCTTTACCATATTTTTAACAGAACAATGTTTAGCACGATAACACCAGAACACGTTGCTGCGGTTGCACAGGAGTATCGTACTCAGAACAATGTTTATTTGCTATCCTGACACACACGATTCTCCCTTGCTTGTCACTCACAGAACAAGTCTGAGATGAAATGGAGCGAAGTCCTCTTCACTCGCCCGAGTAGTGTAACAAGACTGTAGGAAATCCACTAAATCTTTCCTCGGATATGGAGTGAACTTGCCCAGGAGTTTCATCCACGCTTAGTGACCTCGATAAGTGGAAAGTGCAATGGCTGCATCAATGCACAAGGTTGACACACCCACTATTGACTGTGTGAACTTGTAAACCCCAGCCTGTGTTGTGGATCAATTGAACGTGCCAGGTGCGCTGTTCTTATGGATCGTCACCATACCTTGAAACTTTATATACTCTTCAAAAAAATGAAACTTGACATAGGAACAATTTGAATTTTAAGAAAATATTTGACACAAACCAATCCATGCTGTATCCCAACATGCAGAGGAATGGTTGCCGACGACAAAACGTTTACAAAAAGAAACGTTGAACAAAAACGTAACATTACACTCACGTTTGTAGTGAATCGCTAAAACGCACACTACATTGAACGCACGTGAATCATGAAATTGTGTATCACCCCGAGCTGAAACCTGACTGTAGGTTTTAAAAAGCCACATCAACGGTACTCCACATGCATTGCTTTAAGCCATTATAGACGACGAAAGAATGCCAAGACTGACAGAAGCTCAACGCCACAACGCCATTGGCCGTTTAGAAGGAGGGGCATCGCAGCATGAGGCGGCAAGGCACTTCGGCGTGTCCCGACAGACCATCTCAAATCTATGGACCCGATGCAGCAATACTGGGAATGGTAATGACAGACCCAGGTCAGATCGGCCTAAACTTGCCACCGCCGCCGAGGATCGCTACATCCGGTTGAGACCTCTTCGTTAAAACACCACGACATCCGCAACATCCAGAATAACCCCTGGACTTAACATTAACTCCTTTCTTGTATGGGCCGCCGCTGCTAAGTTGTTATCGATGCCCATGGTGATCACACCAGATACTGACATTTTACTCTGACTAATTTGCAAATGGCTTTATTAGCCCTCTGTGGTTTTACCAAACATTTTCTGGATAATCATGTTTTGGAAATGATTTTACTGTAATTGAGCAATGATGTCATGTTTGAATCAGTTATACGCACCCAGTAAGTAAACTCCAAAACAGCATGTCAAGTTTCGTTTTTTTAAGAGTATATTTTGTCTTTCCGTGTATAAAGATTTCATTTCATTTCAGCAGTAGAAGTTTAAAACTGATTCTGCTTGCTGTTTCTCTGTCACAATATCTTTTGTCTTTGAGTGTACCTCAATCATGCAACACAGTATATAGGTCTTTTAGTTGCTGAAAAGTGAGCGAGTGAGTTAAATTTGAAGTCACATCGGCAGTATTTCAGCCATATCGGTTGCTGAAAAGAACTTTCGAAGGCTAAATGATATCCAATCTTCTCCTTGGAAGCGATTGTGTTGAGATGTTAATGCCTAATCTTTGAGGTCTCTGTCTTGGAGTCAGCAGTCATTGAATACACCTCATGAATCGATGATAAAGTTGTTCTGTGTGATCCCAATCTTGGTGAAAACATGTGTCCATTATTGATGATACCTTATGAAATTCACATGATCCGGAATTAGAAAGACGATCTTTTAGAACGGTGCTCCAAAATGCCACTTGTTGAAATCAACAAAAATCTGTGACACTTCTGTTTGGCTTAGGCGGTGGGTAGCCTAGTGGTTAACGTCACGCCGAAGACACGAGTTCGATTCCCCGCCTGGATGTCATATGCAAAGCCCATTTCACTCATCCCCTGCCGTTATATTGCTCGAATATTGCCAAACGCGCCGTAAAACCATATGTATGTGTTATGGTAATACGTCTATATGTTAGTAAATATATGTCATTTGAAATTGAAATTTTGACTTTTTCAATTCAAGATATTGGCATGACCTGTAATCGTGATGACGACTGTCCCGTCACTATGACGTCATGCTTCCTTGGACGATGTCTGTGTCACCCTGGATACAGCCACAACATTACTAGTAACTCCTGTGACAGAGGTGAGCTCCTTAGTGGAAGAGATTTACAAATAGTTTAAACGTTCACCTCCATGACTGATCACTTGTTAAAGGCAGGTTTCTAACAATATATCCGGGTTTATGATCATAGACATTGAGGGCAGTGGGGTAACCTAACGGTTAAAAGGTTCGCTCGTCATGACTGGTTTCGATTTCCTATATGGGTACAATGTGTAAAGCCCTTTCTGGTGTCCCCTGCTGTTATATGTTGGTATATTGCCTAAAACGGCGTAAAACTAAACTCACTCACTCGCTCGCTCGAGTGTTTCCCAGCCAGGATCCGATGACCATGAGTTTGAATCCAAGGGTAGGCCCACAAACCTTTGTGTGTCAGTGCCATATCGTGGCCATAGATTTCACCCCAGTGGCGAAGGTCAGTCACCAAGAACGCCTTCACGCCCCTCCCACTGCAAACTTTCATATCATCATATCATGATACTATTGCTCGAAGCAGCTTACGGACATCACTCTCACATTTCAGACTGCAAGAGGTATGGAAACACCATGACTCTGTATAAGGGACTGGCGATAAAGGGTCATAACAGGAAGCAGGCGCGTGTCGAGGGAGAGTTTGAAGACGCTGTAAAAATGTGCATGAATGCATGTGCGGAGGAAACTTTCTTTGTATGTAAAACGGTTGATTTTAAGACTCCCAAGTTGTGTCATCTAAGCAGTGAAGGCTACTTGGACGCCAGTCCAAGTGAAAGAGAACAGCACCTGCCAGAATGGTGGATGGCAGTGAGGAGATGTCTATGATGTTACAGAGACGACGATATCTGTCGCTTTGTAAATCCTACGTGTTAGCAAGGTCCTTTTGTAACCTTGTTTATATTGTTTTGTGCTGATTCCCACGGTGAAACTAAAAAGCTAACCGGGAATCACGATCGACATAGGTGTGAAATCAATAAACAAGAAAGAAATGTGTTTTTATTAGCAATTGTATTTTAAGATTACTTGAGTGAGTGAGTGAGTTAAAATTTATCGTCACATCGGCAATATTTCAGCCATATCGTGACGAGAACAATTAACTTTATACATAGTAAGTAATAGTAAATTGTAAAAACCTGTCACCGAAGGAGAGTAAAATAACTTGATTATCACAGATTCGAATTTAAAACTAGTAATTAAATCCTTTTTGTAACCTTGTTTATATTGCTACGTGCTGATTCTCATGGTGAAACTAACAAGCTAACCGAGTGGGTGAGTTAATATTTAAGAATTTTGAAGATTAAAACCTGTCGACGATGGACAGTAAAAATACTAGAAAATCACAGATATGAATATAAAACTAGCGAGCAAAACTAAAACATCCCAATTAAAGAAGACAATACAGTATAAAACACGGGCTATAGATCGCCAACAACTGAAGGTAGATAACCATACTAGAATCCATGGGGACTTACATTACTTTTGCTACCTGCAATGACCCTAGCTGGATTTACATCATCCCTTCAGCCGCTGGCGATTGTAGGAAAATTTAGATATGTGTTTTTATTATCAATTGTATTTTAAGATTACTTAAGTAACAAATCAATACAAAGGTATTGTATTGCAGTAAACTCAGAGGCAGTATAATACAATTGTGTGGCAGTACAAGCTCAGAGTATAAAACAAAGTATAGTACAAGCTCAAAGGTACACAATTGTGTACACAGTACAAGCTCAGAGGCAGTATAATACAAAGGTACACAATTGTGTGACAGGTTCAGTACAAAAGCTCAGTGGCAGTACAGTATAATACAAAGGTACACAATTGTGTGGCAGTACAAGCTCAGAGGCAGTATAATACAAAGGTACACAAATGTGTGGCAGTACAAGCTCAGGGGCAGTATAATACAAGAAGCAGTGATAATCGCAATATAGACAATGATGGTAATATTCACATCTCAGTAACAGTAATCTAACCTGCAGCTGGGGCTAGGCAGGGTATGTGATCGTCACAAACAATGCTGGTCTTCTGATGACTTGAGATGTAATGGGAGACGGGTGGCAACAGTTACCTAAGAAAATGATGCTAGGTAATTCTAGTCTGACTCTAGTGTTTCTAAACTCCTCACTGACTCTACAGGCACATTGTAAACTACCGGGCAAATGAAAGTTATCACCGACTACACTTATTCAAGAAATAGAAAACAGACGTATGTGAGATTTATGATAAATATTTTACAAACAGAAATTTAATAATGTGACTGAAAATTTATTGTTCTGCTGATCTAGCATCTGCCGCAATTCATCAAGAAAGAGACAAGGGGTTCACAATTAAAATTTACACAAATCTCATTCAAGAAGCACAATATTTATGCCACAATCATGCAGGTGCATTTGACCTAATGTCCCACAATTATGTTTTTTAAGTTTTGAGAAATGCACATTCGTACGAAGTTTTCGTACAGCTGCGTTGTTATCGGGACCATGACGCGTTTTGGAGAATGTTTCCTACATGTGTTCAAACTTGTACTAGCGCTGTTGATTTTTTTAAAAAGGTACAATTACTTTGAAAGTGAGAACCTTCTTTTGCCAGGTAGTTTAGAAAACAATTTGTGCACATATAACACTGTCACATACCAACAGGTGTGTTTGTTTTTAAATAAGGTTTGCTGCTTATGTAAAACACATCACGGGGCCATTTAAAGAATGGAGGGCACAGTATGTCTCTGACTTAAGGTGCTGCATTAGCTACTTACCTTTAGTGTGGAAAAAGACTTTCTAAACTCTTAATTGTCCATTTCTGCTGTTTACATATTCTTGTTTGTGCCTTATTGTAGTTTAGACACCACCTTTGTATAATTTGCTGAACAATTGCCAATAAAATCCGCTCATAAAAGAAAATATTTAATACAAAAGGTTCATGAAAAAATACGATCCAATTTAACTCGTAAACAATTCGTCAGATAAGATCTGCTTTTTGTTGTTTTGTGAATGGTAGATAGTACACCCTTTTCAAACATTAACACCAATGCCTATCCTGTACATTTTCATTGGTGCAGTTTTTTTCGTAGCAGATGTAAAATATTAACTATCATATTGTGGATATTAGTGTCAAGTCTGTGATAAATCGCTTCACAAATAAGAGAGCCTACAAGCTGGCGACAGGACAGAGGGTTTGAAATCTCTATCAGCTTTGTCCTTGTTAGCATGAAATCAAACCATGTTTTTCAGTCCACGTTTGGCAACGTTGTTAATTGGTGTGAATTTACAGTGGTTCCTTCACCAAAAATTTCAGCTGTTTTGACCTTCACTCTGTATAGAATCTCTTTCGTGGAATAGTCAAGACTGGACTTCTCTATTGCACTGAGATTTAGCATAGTTTTAACTAAAATGTATTTGAGTATAGAGATTCTGTTCTTATTAATAGTGTACGTTTGTTGTGAAATGTCACTTTGTAATGTCATCATCAGTAATATTCCAGCTATATAACAGCAGTCTGTCTATGATCGAGTCTGGACCAGACATTCGAGTGATTGATATCACGAGCATCGATCGTCGTAATTTTGACACCATGACATACATAAACCAAGTCAGCGACTCTGACCACCTGGTAGTCGGCTTTTCGACCAGCATGGATTGCTGAAGACTAATGCTAATCCACCTTCCGTGTGGATTCTGTATTTAATACAAGATGTAAAGAATGTTGCAGAACAGGTAGAGAATAAATGTATTTGTAGTTGCAGAACACGTGAAGAACTAGTCTTCACAGGCATGATGCCTTTAGTCGGTGGTACAATGTAGATATTGTGAAGATAATTGTTAAGGTCACATGTGTAATTATGTTATTGATACCTGATAATAACTAAGTCGTGATAGAATCACAATACATTGAACTGAAGCTGAAGCTGTGGTCACGCAGATTTAGTTTGACCAGTACCCCCTGACCTCCATTATGTAAGTACTGATGGACATGCATCCATGAACATTCAGTACACACAGTCGCTTTGTCCTTGAACTATCTTCTATTCCAGTTGGTACAGACCCAAACAATATGTGGCACGATTTTTGTTGAAGCTGCGGTGGCTGAATGGGTTAGACGGCTGACCTTTTGTGCTGGCGATTAGGTGCCTTACTCTAGGGGTGTGGGTTCGAATCCCGGATGGAACTTAAGTACTGGATCTGTGCTTCACTGAAAAAGTCCAATCCCAAATATAACATGTGTTACAAATTCATAATATCAGTTGAGATTGTTATATGAATGAATACACAATACCATTTACAAAAGTATCAAATATAACACGTTATCCGGGTGGGACTCAACCCAACAAAATACTAGAAACTGTACTTTACTGAAAAGTGTAATGCCAAATATAACGTGTGTTACATGTGAGGCTTTAATAAATTAAATACTTGTCGAAACTCAAGAATCCTGCCACTAATCGCAAGGAAGTCCGAACCATGGTCAACTGTGCCCTAATGACTTAATCAATTAACAGGGTATTCTGCAAAACGTACAATATCAGATTTATAGTCATCAAGTGCAATATAACGGATCACATGTATCAGGCCCTATTACCAACAATTTTTCACCGTCGGGTATCATGAATACGGCACTTCCGAGCTGTATAACAGTGGTCTAAATTATCGAGTCTGGATCGGAAAATCCAGTGATTGACATCATGAGCATCGATATACACAATTTGCTACCCCCGAAGATAGGAACCATGGACAAATATTATTCCCCGAGAGGATAGAGTAAGTCCAAGACATTTACCGTACTTCTTTCTCTACCACTATCAAGGCGAAGAACGTTTTCGAATATTGATTCGGGGATTTAATTTTCTTTTATTTTGTTTGTTAATTTTTTTTTTTTTTTTGGTGTGTGTGTGTGTGTGTGTGTGTGTGTTGTGTGTGTGTGTGTGTGTGTGTGTGTGTGTGTGTGTGTGTGTGTGTGTGTGTGTGTGTGTGTGTGTGTGTGTGTGTTTTTGTATTGGTTCCCAACATTACAATATTGCAGATATACCAAGCCGTGATGCGTACGGCTTAAAGTAATATGGCTACATGATGTACAGGTGAGATATTTTTGTATTAATATATTTATAATTCTATCTCTACTACTATCAAGGCGAAGAACGTTTTCGAATATTGATTCGGCGATTTAATTGATTGCAGTGGATCAAAATGCATTTGTCCATCAACCACTGAATTCAGTTTTATGCCGCTTTTAGCAATGTTCCACCAGAAATGGAAATTCACAAAATTTAATGTAAACTACGAATAAAGAAAATTCTACACACACGATATATCACGGTCCATATTCAAACTACTTATTAATAATATATTAACAAATACGTGGGAATGGGGTCTCCCTTTCTATTGCCGGGGATAGTAGCATTATTGACACAGTAGAAGCACTTTGGAATGTTTTTGAAACGAAAATCACTTCTAGTATTTCCAATTATGAACTGTGGAATTATTAATGTTCTTAAAGTTAATGTCTTGTCTCATAGCAACGAGCATCGTAGCACACTATATACATGTACCAAGGGCGGGATGAAGAACTGAAGGAATTCGCGTCACAAAGCTCAAGGTAAGTGGTCATGGACTGTTTCATAGTGCTTTTTAAGATTTTCATATCTTATAGTCATTCGTCCCAATATACCTACCTATCTACATACATATATTAACACAAATGCTAACGAGAAGACTGAGTGAGTGGAAATGAAAATCAAGTGAGTGAGTTTAGTTTTTGCGCCACATTTACCAATATTCAAGCAATATCACAGCAAGGGTCTCCAGAAATGGGCTTCACACATTGTACCCATGTGATGAATCAATAAGGCTATCATACCGAATCTAAATCCTGATTGAAGCGACATGTCTGTAGCCTCACCTTTCGAATGTGTTAACCATCTGAACGTGATATGAAGAGACCGACCCAACCTTAATTTTTCATCCTCATTTTCTATCTTGTTATAGCAAATGATATCGTCACACATCCTTCAATATTTCTGTAAAAATAACATCTCACTGAAGAAACTATATATTTCGGCACTTGTTCCCGAACAATGGAATAACTGATTAAATGGGAGGTGGTTACTGTTGAGAAACCTCCCGTTCCTCAATCTAGAATATTTATTAACATGTAATTTGTTATTCATATATCATCAGTGATAAGTCATCCGTCCGACTATCTACATGTATCTGTACATCTTCTATATGTGAAGATACGGGTTGGAAGTGGTCTTCAGTAACCCATGCTTGTCGTAAGAGGCGACTAACGGGATCGGGTGGTGAGGCTCACTGACTTGCTTGACATATGTCATCGTATTCCAATTACGTAGATCGATGCACATATTTTATCATCATAGGATTGTCGTGATCACTCAGATCGTCTGGTTCAGACACGATTATCTACAAACCGGCTCCACATAGCTGGAATACTGCTGAGTGCGGCGTCAAGGAACAAGCAAACACAAACTGGTAGCTATAATGTACGTACACTTTTTTTAAAACAACTGAACACGATTCCCAGTGATTGTATTGTGGCAATCAGTTATAACATGCGAGTCAATTTCGAATTGATAAATATTGATACGGGTTGTGACATGGACAGAGTTAGGTCCAGCTTAAGTAACAGTATGTAAATTGACTAGATATAATTCATTATATGATCTGACCTGAATTTCGGTGGAAGTAGGAAAGTGATCACGACCTAAGACATATATACATCGCGGTTTTCTCGGCTTTCAGCAACGCTTCGGCAATATAACCGTGGAACACCTGAAATGGGCTTCACACATTTTACCCATGTGGGAAATCGAACCCAGGACGTTGGTGTTATGAGGAAATGTTTTACCCACTAGGCTCCCTCGCCGCCTTACATCGCTACCAGAAAATACTAAATATGACGATGATGCTATTGGGCGAACTGGGATTTAGGACGGTCTTTTTATCAGTCAAACCATTTGATGACACAACACTACACCTAAATGAGTCTTGAAACAAAATTCTACTTTCAGTCTCCAGGCAATGATGTCTGCCATCCTCGTGGCCGTTGTCTGTCTTCGTGCCCTGTCCCAGGCACTGCAGGCGAGTAATGACGACTGTTCACATCCTCCCATGCAGGAAGTTGTCCCTGAAAAGGCTCATGGTTACATCCGGTCTGTTGTTGCGCCCTCTATGTACGACTGCGCTGCTGAATGCCAACTGTCTCCGCTGTGTCTGTCCTTCACCTTTGATCATGAGAAACAGACATGTCAACGACTGACCGAGAAAAGGGAAACGACAAATAGCAGCTTTGCTGTTGGCAGTGGCGTCTTCTTTAGCAACATCCACGACTGGAAAATGGTTTGTATGAAGGCTTAATCTACTCTCAGTCACGTTTCAATGCATACCATAATTGTCTTCTCTAAATACTCAACTTTAAACTTGAAGGTAAGTATTAGAAATAAAGAGAATCAGTCTATTTTTAAAACCTTGATATCCATGAGGATTAGGGTTATCCCAATTGCGTAGATTGATGCGCACGACGGTGGTTTCTGAATCGTCTGGTCCAGACTCAATTATTTACAGACTGCCGCCTTATAGCTGGAATGCAGCGTTAAGCAACAAACACACAGATTTGTTGTAGGGATGATGTTATTTGAATATGTATATGTGATATAAATGATATAAATTATTTGTATATTTAGTCACTGACAGGTGCCTGTGGTGACACTTCCTGTGGCGCTAATTCGCGGTGCACTCTGGGAAGGAATGGCCAACCGCTGTGTGAAATATATGATGGTAAGTGCATATATACAATATTAAGACTATACAATTGTGTAATCTGTGTGTTAGGTAGTCATGAAACCAATGAACGCGTGTTGACAACCTCAGGTTCTGAAGTTCATGATTTTACTCAACGAAACCCGCTCATGTTTGTCTCTACTCACTCGCTATTTACAACGATGACATTCTAGATATAACGATAATTATTATGAAAAAAAAACATAATTATCCCCAAACTTGACCACAATACACTAAAACTTCCTCTGTTGTGAAAGTGACAGTTACTCAGAGGACAAAGATATTGTGACATGGATTTCGTTCATTGCTAATGTTGTGAAAGGGTGTGTTAGAATTGTCGAAGAAAAGGAACCAGGCAGTTGTTGTTCGAATTGTACAAATTTTGCAAGAAGCCTGACATATTCGAGAAAAATGGTCAGCAATGTGCAGTTTATAAGGTCAGAGAGCCTGAAACTTATTTCCCCAGCAGGCTTGAGAAGTGCAGAAGTGCGAAAAACATCTCTTTGAATAGAAACACCATATGTCACTTCTGGCGAACAATCAAGTAACAGACTATTCGCAAAGTGGCCCCGCACCAGTTAACGACTGATGGATTCAAACCAGCAAGCAACCAGCAACCATTACAGCCAAAACTAAACCTGGTAATACAGCTGTATCAATAACAATTCAATGGCGTGAAGCATCCTTGCAAGACGCCCAGCCAATGGCCAATTCTAATAGCGCAATATCGACGTTGACGTCAAAGTTTCCAGTAGAGCAGACAACGCTTGCGATAAGAGCAATTGAGTGGAGAAGAGTTCTCGTCACCGAGCTGAGGGCTGAACGTGTGTCTTCAGGCGCAGAAGCCAACGTTACATCAGGCCATGTGTTGTGGAAAGGGATCGTTTTGGAGGTGGAGCGTTATGACCTGAGATACAACAAAGACGCCAAGCTGTGGAGGAGACGATATTGACGCCTTGAGGCACGGAGACGAGATTTTGCAAATGGCCGCTTTACCATATTTTTAACAGAACGGCCCTGGGGTGACGCTTTAGCACGATAACACGAGACCTCGTTGCTGCGGTTGCACAGGAGTATCGTACTCAGAACAAAGTTTATTTGCTAAAATTTATAGTCACATGGGCAATATTTTAGCCACATTGTGACTTAAAATTAGCAATAAACACAATTACATTATAAAACACCTGTCGACGAAGGACAGTAAAACAACTAGATTATCACAGGAATAAATTTAAGACTAGTAATTAAATCTAAACTATTTGACCTATAAATGACAATACAATATAAAAACCGGCTATAGATTGCGAACAACTGAAGGTAGATCACCATACTAGGGACTTGGTGTGAGGAGAGAATGCTTTACCGAAACACAACCATAAGTATCTCCACATTTTGACCACAATACATTAACGGTCACATGCAACGTAAAACACAACTTTGCAGATTCTGATACCTTTCGGTATGGACTTACCGAAACAAATCATCAAGAATGCAAATTCAACTTATAAAGTTAAAAAATAACGCGATCAAAAAAACCGCGCGAAATCGGAGTTCAAACGTTTCACTAATTTTCCCCCGACTTTTCTGGGGAAAACGGGTTTCAACAGCTGGGCTGCGCTCATAGCACGTGCGCAGTGAAATAGGTTCGCGCAGCTTGGAAGCGGGTTGTCGGGTGAATACTCGGTGAAGACTTTGGTGTGAGCTATTTTTCTAATGTTTTGTTGATATCTCACAGGCGCGAGCTTTTTATATGTTATGACAGTAAATTAACTGTTTATATAATTTCATTTGTCTATTTCACCACACGTTCTTCTTACCGAGTCACTTTCTCAGTTCGATACATAAAAGCAATGTCATTATTTAGCGTTGACAGAATTTCTAACTGTGATATAGATATGTCGTTGTCACAGACAAAATTCAATGTCTTGTTTTATTGACACCTGTGTGTCTGCCTGCCTGTCTGCTAATGACAGTATTCAATACAAAGCTGCTATCACTGACCACATGCAATTTGAACTTAACACCAATCAGGCTATACACCATAAACAAAATGCATTGATTTATGGCCCGAGTTCGGTCTCTGTCACATTATGTAATTACACAGACAGGCAGGTGTGATACTTGAACACATGACATGTTATGATGTCTGTTGATTGCAAAATGTTATACACAAAAAATGAGCATGTATTTACAAAACCCAGCATATCTATATATACACACACAATGAGCCGTGAAGGCATCTGCAAATGAACCAGCCGTTACACTTGAGTGCACACCCACCCGCTCTGACTGGGTTCGGTATCCCGGCTGCTTCGTTTCTTGGGAAGTAACCGAAGTACACATTTTTGCACTTTTGATTTGCGATTGTACGCGTATAATTTTGTTTATATGTTTTTTTCATTACCAGCAATGTATATTATATGTCATGAATAAGTGATAATTGTGTTTTAATTATGTCTGATTTTTTGGTTGCATGTGACCTTTAAACCTGCTCTGTTGTGAAAGTGACAGCGACTCAAAATCAAGTAATAGACCAATTGCAAAGTGGCCCCGCACCAGTTAACGACTGATGGATTCGAACCAGCACCTACATCCCGTACTAAACCTGGCAATAAAGTTGTATCGATAACAATTCAACGACGCGTAAGCGTCTGAAGCATCCTTGCAAGACGCCCAGCCAAATGGTCAATTCTAATGCCGGAATATTGACGTCGACGTCGGAGTCTCCAGTAGAGCAGACGGCATTTGCGATACGGAGCAAGTGAGTGGAGAAGAGATGAGCTGAGGGCTGAACGTGTGTCTTCGGGCGCAGAAGCCAACGTTACATCAGGCCATGTGTTCTGGAAAGTGATAGTTTTGGAGGTGGAGCGTTATGACCTGAGATACAACAAAGACGCCAAGCTTGTGGAGGAGACGATATTGAATGCCTTGAGGCACGGAGACGAGATTTTGCAAATGCCCGCTTTACCATATTTTTAACAGAACGGCCCTGGGGTGACGCTTTAGCACAAGACCACGTTGCTTCGGTTGCACAGGAGTATCGTACTCAGAACAATGTTTATTTGCTATCCTGACACACACGATTCTCCCTTGCTTGTCACTCACAGAACAAGTCGAGTAGTGTAACAAGGCTGTAGGAAATCCACTTAATCCTTCCACGGATATGGAGTGAACTTGCCCAGGAGTTTCATCTAGCTTAGTGATCTCGATAAGTGGAAAGCGCAATGGCTGCATCAATGCACAAGGTTGACACACCCACTATTGACTGTGTGAACTTGTAAACCCCAGCCTGTGTTGTGGATCAATTGAATGTGCCAGGTGCGCTGTTCTTATGAATCGTCACCATACCTTGAAACTTTATATACTCTTCAAAAAAATGAAACTTGACATAGGAACAATTTGAATTTTAAGAAAATATTTGACACAAACCAATCCATGCTGTATCCCAACATGCAGAGGAATGGTTACCGACGACAAAACGTTTAAAAAAAAAAACGCTGAACAAAAACGTTACATTACACTCACGTTTGTAGTGAATCGCTAAAACGCACACTACATGGAATGCACGTAACTCATGAAATTGTGTTTCACCCCGAGCTGAAACCTGACTCCACATGCATTGCTTTGAGCCACTATAGACGACAAAAGAATGCCAAGACTGACAGAAGCTCAACGACACAACGCCATCGGCCGTTTAGAAGGAGGGGCATCGCAGCATGAGGCGACAGGGCACTTCGGCGTGTCCCGACAGACCATCTCAAACCTATGGACCCGATGCAGCAATACTGGGAATGGTAATGACACACCCAGGTCAGATCGGCCTAAAGTTACCACCGCCGCTGAGGATCGCTACATCCGGTTGAGGCCTCTTCGTTCAAACACCACGACATCCGCAACATCCAGAATAACCAAAACCCCTGGACTTAACATCAACCCCTTTCTTGTATGGGCCGCCGCTGCTAAGTTGTTATCAATGCCCATGGTGATCACACCAGATACTGACATTTTACTCTGACCAATTTGCAAGTGGCTTTATTAGCCCTCTGTGGTTTTACCAAACATTTTCTGGATCATCATGTTTTGGAAATGATTTTACTTTAATTGAGCAATCATGCCATGTTTGAATCAGTTATATGCACCAGGTAATTAAACTCCAAAACAGCATGTCAAGTTTCGTTTTTTTTAGAGTATATTTTGTCTTTCCGTGTATAAAGATTTCATTTCATTTCAGCAGTAGAAGTTTAAAATTGATTCTGCTTGCTGTTTCTCTGTCACAATATCTTTTGTCTTTGAGTGTACGTCAATCATGCAACACTGTATATAGGTCTTTTAGTTGCTGAAAAGTGAGCGAGTGATTTAAATTTAAAGTCCCATCGGCAGTATTTCAGCCATATCGGTTGCTGAAAAGAACTTTCGAAGGCTAAATGATATCCAATCTTCTCCTTGTAAGTGATTGTGTTGAGATGTTAATGCCTAATCTTTGAGATCTCTGTCTTGGAGTCAGCAGTCATTGAATACACCTCATGAATCGATGATAAAGTTGTTTTGTGTGATCCCAATCTTGGAGAAAACAAGTGTCCATTATTGATGATACCTTATGAAATTCACATGATCCGGAATTAGAAAGACGATCTTTAAGAACGGTGCTCCAAAATGCCACTTGTTGAAATCGAAAAAAACCTGTGACACTTGTGTTTGGCTTAGGCGGTGGGTAGCCTAGTGGTTAACGTCACGCCGAAGACACGAGTTCGGTTCCCCGCCTGGATGTCATATGCAAAGCCCATTTCACTCATCCCCTGCCGTGATATTGCTCGAATATTGCCAAACGCGCCGTAAAACCATAATGACTGACTGTCTCACTCACTCTGTTTGGGTTATGTATGTGTTATGGTAATACATTTAATTGTTAGTAAATATATTTGAAATTGAAATTGAAATTTGACTTTTTTAATTCAAGATATTGGCATGACCTGTAATCGCGATGACGACTGTCCCGTCACTATGACGTCATGCTTCCTTGGACGGTGTCTGTGTCACCCTGGATACAGCCATAACATTAGTGAAGAAGGTCAGTTACCAAGAACGCCTTCACGCCCCTCCCACTGCAAACCTTCATATCATCATATCATGATACTATTGCTCGAAGCAGCTTACGGACATCACTCTCACATTTCAGACTGCAAGAGGTATGGAAACACCATGACTCTGTATAAGGGACTGGCGATAAAGGGTCATAACAGGAAGCAGGCGCGTGTCGAGGGAGAGTTTGAAGATGCTGTAAAAATGTGCATGAATGCATGTGCGGAGGAAACTTTCTTTGTATGTAAAACTGTTGATTTTATGACTCCCAAGTTGTGTCATCTAAGCAGTGAAGGCTACTTGGACGTCAGTCCAAGTGAAAGAGAACAGCACCTGCCAGAATGGTGGATGGCAGTGGGGAGATGTCTATGATGTTACAGAGACGACGATATCTGTCGCTTTGCAAATCCTACGTGTTAGCAAGGTCGTTTTTGTAATCTTGTTTATATTGTTTTGTGCTGATTCCAACGGTGAAACTAACAAGCTAACCGGGAACCATGATCGACATAGGTGTGAGATCAACAAACAAGAAAGAAATGTGTTTTTATTAGCAATTTTATTTTAAGATTACTTGAGTGAGTGAGTGAGTGAGTTAAACTTTATCGTCCCATCGGCAATATTTCAGCCACATCGTGACGAGAACAATTAATTTTATACATAGTAAGTAATAGTAAATTGTAAAAACCTGTCAACGAAGGAGAGTAAAATAACTTGATTATCACAGATTCGAATGTAAAACTAGTAATTAAATCCTTTTTGTAACCTTGTTTGTGTTGCTAAGTGCTGATTCTCAAGGTGAAACTAACAAGCTAACCGAGTGAGTGAGTTAATATTTAAGCATTTTGAAGATTAAAACCTGTCGACGATGGAAAGTAAAAATACTAGAAAATTACAGATATGAATATACAACTAGCGAGCAAAGCTAAAACATCCCAATTAAAGAAGACAATACAGTATAAAACACGGGCTATAGATCGCCAACAACTGAATTCGAAGGTAGATCACCATACTAGAATCCATGGGGACTTACATTACTTTTGCTACCTGCATGGACCCTAGCTGGATTTACACCATCCCTTCAGCCGCTGGCGATTGTAGGAAAATTTAGCTGGAAGTTAAAAGAACAAACATATTACGATTAAAATGTGGTATATTTACATTTTACTTTGAAAGTTTTGGGACTTACGTACTCTCTCAGGAGGACAAACAAGCTAACCGAGAATCAGTCCATAATCAAAACAGGTATGAAAACAATAAACGAGAAAGAATTGTGTTTTTATTATCAATTGTATTTTAAGATTACTTAAGTAAACAAATCAATACAAAGGTACACAATTGTGTGGCAGTACAAGTTCAGGGGCAGTATAATACAAGAGCAGTGATACAGTACAACCAGAAAATATTGAGAAATTATTGAGAATTTAAGATTGTAATTATTTATATTTTTTTCACTCATTACTCACGTATTAAATGTGAATATTAGTTGAACATAACTCCAGATTCAAAGACAGGTGAACAGTAAGTATTTTGTCAAGTCACAATGGGCAGCAATGCAGGCTTCAATGCGGAGGGGAATACTACTGATCAAAGAAGTTAGAAAGTCGTGGTCCATGCTGTCCCAATATCGGACCACCTCTTCTTTCATTTCAGCAATATTTGTCAGATTTTTTTTTTTGACACTTTCCTTCATACGTCCCCAAACATTTTCTATTGGATTTAGGTCAGGGCTATAGCTTGGCCAATCTAATAATGTCATATTTTGGGTCCGAAACCAGGCCTGTGAATGCTTTGAACGATGTTTTGGGTCGTTGTCCTGCTGGAAAATCCAAAAGTTTCCATAGAACACGTGAGCAGATGGAAGTAAATGTCCCTCGAGAATATCTGTGTACCGCTTAAATTTCTATGCTGTAAGCACCAGTTCAACCTTCGCTCCTTTTGTTCAGGTTTCATGATCGGTGATGGAATTCCTCGACTTTTCTGCCAACCCATTGCATGCAGCTCAGTTCTAATTGTCTCCTTACAGACAGCCACAGTTCCTCTATTAACCATATCCAGCCCTAAGTTTTCTAAACTCCTTCGTTTGTTTTTAGAAACAAGAATACCAAGCCGCTTCCTGTCACCGACAGTCAATTTTCTGGGCCTACCTGCGCCTCCCTAATCCTCAATGCCATATCCATTTGCATTATTTTTCAAAACACGATAAACAGTGGACATAGGGATGCCTGTTCTACTTGAAATCACTTTAGCTGATCTTATGTCCTTGTTATAATACTCTAAAATCAACTTCCTCTTCTCTAAATCATCCATACTGAGGATCATTGAAAATGTCGTCTGCTAGCAAGTAAACAAAGGGGAATAACTCTTCACAAACTAATGAAAAAGGATTAACGGAATTGTCTCTCTTGAAAGAAACCAATCACTTGATTGCTGGTCAAGGTTGGTTATACTAGAAATCCAATTAAACACATTCCTAAAAATCTCAATAATTTCTGGTCATACTATAATAGCAAAATAGACAATGATGGTAATATTCACATCTCAGTAACAGTAATCCAACCTGCAGCTGGGGCTAGGCAGGGTATGTGATCGTCACAAACAATGCTGGTCTTCTGGTGACTTGAGATGTAATGGGAGACGGGTGGCAACAGTTACCTGACAAAATGATGCTAGATAATTCTAGTCTAGCTCTAGTGTTTCTAAACTCCTCACTGACTCTACAGGCACATTGTAAACTACTGGGCAAATGAAAGTTATCACCGACTACACTTATTCAAGAAATAGAAACAGACGTATGTGAGATTTATGATAAATATTTTACAAACAGAAATTTAATAATGTGACTGAAAATTCATTGTTCTGCTGATCTAGCATCTGCCGCAATTCATCAAGAAAGAGACAAGGGGTTCACAATTAAAATTTACACAAATCTCATTCAAGAAGCACATAAAGGTCACATACAGAGACAGGAGTCAGGAGACACGTCGTCAATAGCGAGTGTGATCACCCTGGGCATCCATACACGCCAACACACGTCTCCTCATTGACGTCGTCAGTATGGAGATGACGTCGGCAGGAATTCCACGGAAGAGGCGGTAGGCTGAAGCCTCCATATTGGCCATACCGATCGCCCCGTCTCGTTGCACTTACGTAAATATTGGCAATGGTGGTTAATTGGTTACTGCATGCATGTTCTGTCTAACATCAATTTTTATGCCACAATCATGGAGGTGCATTTGGCCCAATGTCCCACAATTATGTTTTTCACGTTTTGAGTAATGCACATTAGTACGAAGTTTTCGTACAGCTGCGTTGTTATCGGGACCATGACGCGTTTCGGAGAATGTTTCCTGCATGTGTTCAAACTTGTACTAGCGCTGTTGTTTTTTTAAAGAGGTACAATTATAAAAGTGAGAACCTTCTTTTGCCACCGTGACATACATAAACCAAGTCAGCGACTCTGGCCACCTGTTAGTCGGCTTTTCGACGAGCATGGGTTGCTGAAGACTAATTCTAATCCTGATCTTCTTGGTGGATTCTGTATTTAATACAGCATGTAAAAAATGTTGCAGAACAGGTAGAGAATAAATGTATTTGTAGTTGCAGAACACGTGAAGAACTAGTCTTCACAGGCATGATGCCTTTAGTCGGTGGTACAATGTAGATATTGTGAAGATAATTGTTAAGGTTCACATGTGTAATTATGTTATTGATACCTGATAATAACTAAGTCATGATAGAATCACAATACATTGAACTGAAGCTGAAGCTGTGGTCACGCAGATTTAGTTTGACCAGTACCCGCCTCCATTATGTAAGCGGTGAGGTGAGGTGAGGCGAGGTGAGGTGAGGTGAGGTGAAATTGGGTTTAACGTCGCTTAAGAATATTTCGCTCATATGACGACGTGCATGCGTGTGTATGTGTATGTGCGGCTGCTTGTACTAGCCTAGACGAAGCTGGTTTTATAGTGCTAGCTCACTGAGATACCATGCCGCAGTGAAGCATGAATACCCCACTCAGACACATTATACTGACTCCGAGCCGACCAGTCCTTGTTGTACCCATTAATGCCGAGCGCCAGGTAGGGACCAACAAGTACCATATTTTTACGTCTTTTGGTATGACGCGGTCGGGGATCGAACCCGGGATCTTCCGCACTCCGAGAGGACGCTCTAACCACTACACCACGGAGGCGGTCCTTTATGTAAGTACTGATGGACATGCATCCATGAACATTCAGTACACACAGTCGCTTTTTCCTTGAACTATCTTCTATTCCAGTTGGTACAGACCCAAACAATATGTGGCACGATTTTTGTTGAAGCTGCGATGGCTGAGTGGGTTAGACGACTGACCTTTAGTGCTGGCGATTAGGTGCCTGACTCTAGGGGTTGGGGGTTCGAATCCCGGATGGAATTTAAGTACTGGATCTGTGCTTCACTGAGAAAGTCCAATCTCAAATATAACATGTGTTACAAATCCATAATATCAGTTGAGATTGTAATATGAATGAATACACAATACCATTTAAAAAAGTATCATATATACCACGTTATCCGGGTGGGACTCAACCCAACAAAATACTAGAAACTATACTTTACTGGAAAGTGTAATGCCAAATATAACGTGTGTTACATGTGAGGCTTTAATAAATTAAATACTTTTCGGAACTTAAGAATCCTGCCACTAATCGCAAGGAAGTCCGAACCATGGTCAACTGTGCCCTAATGACTTAATCAATTAACAGGGTATACTGCAAAACGTACAATATCAGATTTATAGTCATCAAGTGCAATATAACGGATCACATGTATCAGGCCCTATTACCAACAATTTTTCACCGTCGGGTTTTTTGTTGGTTGTTGGTTGGTTAGTTGTTTTTTTTTATTGGTTCCCAAGATTACAATATTGCAGATATACCAAGCCGTGATACGTACGGCTTAAAGTAATATGATGTACAGGTGAGATAATTTTGTATTAATATATTTATAATTCTATCTCTACTACTATCAAGGCGAAGAACGTTTTCGAATATTGATTCGGCGATTTAATTGATTGCAGTGGATCGATATGCCTTTTCTATCAACCACTGAATTCAGTTTTATGCCGCTTTTAGCAATATTCCACCAGAAATGGAAATTCACAAAATTTAATGTAAACTACGAATAAAGAAAATTCTACACACACGATATATCACGGTCCATATTCAAACTACTTATTAGTAATATATTAACAAATACGTGGGAATGGGGTCTCCCTTTCTATTGCCGGGGATAGTATCATTATTGACACAGTAGAAGCACTTTGGAATGTTTTTGAAACGAAAGTCACTTCTAGTATTTCCAATTATGAACTGTGGAATTATTAATGTTCTTAAAGTTAATGTCTTGTCTCATAGCAACGAGCATCGTAGAGACGATATATACCAAGGGCGGGGTGAAGAACTGAAGGAATTCGCGTCACAAAGCTCAAGGTAAGTGGTCATGGACTGTTTCATAGTGCTTTTTAAGATTTGCATATCTTATAGTCATTCGTCCCTACCTATCTACATACATATATTAGCACAAATGCTAACGAGAAGACTGAGTGAGTGAAAATGAAAATGAAGTGAGTGAGTTTAGTTTTTGCGCCACATTTACCAATATTCAAGCAATATCACAGCAAGGGTCTCCAGAAATGGGCTTCACACATTGTACGCATGGGATGAATCAATAAGGCTATCCTACCGAATCTAAATCCTGATTGAAGCGACATGTCTGTAGCCTCACCTTTCGAATGTGTTAACCATCTGAACATAATATGAAAAGACCGACTCAACCTTAATTTTTCATCCTCATTTTCTATCTTGTTTTAGCAAATGATATCGTCACACATTTTTCAATATTTCTGTAAAAATAACATCTCACTCAAGAAACTATATATTTCGGCACTTGTTCCCGAACAATGGAATAACTGATTAAATGGGAGGTGGTTACTGTTGAGAAACCTCCCGTTCCTCAATCTAGAATATTTATTAACATGTAATTTGTTATTCATATATCATCAGTGATAAGTCATCCGTCCGACTATCTACATGTATCTGTACATCTTCTATATGTGAAGATACAGGTTGGAGTGGTCTTCAGTAACCCATGCTTGTCGTAAGAGGCGACTAGCGGGATCGGTTGGTCAGGCTCACTGACTTGGTTGACATATGTCATCGTATTCCAATTGCGCAGATCGATGCACATATTTTATCATCATAGGATTGTCGTGATAATTCACACCGTCTGGTTCAGACACGATTATTTACAAACCGGCTCCACATAGCTGGAATACTGCTGAGTGCGGCGTCAAGGAACAAGCAAACACAAACTGGTAGCTATAATGTGTGTACACTTTTTTAAAAACAACTGAACACGATTCCCAATGATAGAATTGTGGCAATCAGTTATAACATGCGAGTCAATTTCGAATTTATAAATATTGATACGGGTTGTGACATGGACAGAGTTAGGTCAACTGGGTTTTATTTTGTCTTGCTTTCAAATATATTGAAATTTCAGCTTAAGTAACAGTATGTAAATTGACTAGATATATTTCATTATATGATCTGAACTGAATTTCGGTGGAAGTAGGAAAGTGATCACGACCTAAAACATATATACATCACTGCCAGTGACAGAGTTTTTCGCGGCTTTCAGCACCGCTTCTGCAATATAACCGTGGAACACCTGAAATGGGGTTCACACATTTTACCCATGTGGGAAATCGAACCCGGGTCGTTGGCGTTATGAGGAAATGTTTTACCAACTAGGCTACCTCACCGCCTTACTAGTCACATAAAGATGCTTATGACGTTGATGCTATTTGGCGATCTAGGTTTTAGGACGGTCTTTTTATCTGTCAAAACAATTGATGACACAACACTACACCTAAATGAGTCTTGAAACAAAATTCTACTTTCAGTCTCCAGGCAATGATGTCTGCCATCCTCGTGGCCGCTGTCTGTCTTCGTGCCCTGTCCCAGGCACTGCAGGCGAGTAATGACGACTGTTCACACCCTCCCATGCAGGAAGTTGTCCCTGAAAAGGCTCATGGTTACATCCGGTCTGTTGTTGCGCCCTCTATGTACGACTGCGCTGCTGAATGCCAACTGTCTCCGTTGTGTCTGTCCTTCACCTTTGATCATGAGAAACAGACATGTCAACGACTGACCGAGAATAGGGAAACGACAAATAGCAGCTTTGCTGTTGGCAGTGGCGTCTTCTTCAGCAACATCCACGACTGGAAAATGGTTTGTATGAAGGCTTAATCTACTCTCAGTCACGTTTCGATGCATACCATAATTTGTCTTCTCTAAATACTCAACGTGCAACTTGAGGGTAATTATATATATAAGTATCAGAAATAAAGAGAATCAGTCTATTTTTAAAACCTTGATATCCATGAGGATTAGGGTTATAACTGGCCTTTCAGTAACCCATGCTTGTGGTAAGAAGCGACTAACGGAATCGGGCGGTCAGGATCGCTGACTTGGTTGACACATGGCATTGTATCCCAATTGCGTAGATTGATGCCCACGATGGTGGTTTCTGAATCGTCTGGTCCAGACTCAATTATTTACAGACTGCCGCCTTATAGCTGGAATGCAGCGTTAAACAACAAACAAACAGATTTGTTGTAGGGATGATGTTTTTTGAATATATATATGTGATAAATGATATAAATAACTTGTATATTTAGTCACTGACAGGTGCCTGTGCTGACACTTCCTGTGGCGCTAATTTGCGGTGCACTCTGGGAAGGAATGGCCAACCGCTGTGTGAAATATATGATGGTAAGTGCATACATACAATCACTGACTCTCCTTGTTTCTGGCTTCTTTGTTATGGTAATACACCTACACCTGTATATGTTAGTAAATATAGGAAATTCCTTGGCTTTTTTTAAATTAAAGATATTGGCATGAACTGTACTGAGATGACGACTGTCACGTCACTATGACGTCATGCTTCCTAGGGACGGTGTCTGTGTCACCCCGGGTACAGCCACAACATTACAAGCAACTCCTGTGACAGAGGTGAGCTTCTTAGTGGAAAGAGGTTTAGTATTGATTTCTAGTTACAGGCAGTTTTCTAACAATATCTAGTTTAGTGATCAGTCTTCAAGACATAGGGGTGGTGGGTTAGCGTAGTGGTTAGGGCGTTCGCCCTTCAGGCCTGGATTCGATTCCCCCACTTGGGTACAGTGTGTAGAAAATACGATTTCCGGTGCCCCCAGCCATGTCATGTTATTGCTGAAATATTGCTAAAGACGGCGTATACCCAACCCCACTCACTGGTTTTAGGTGGCATAGCAAATGCATCTCTTTTGATTTTATCTGGTTTGTCTTTCCATACAAATTTTCTCGTTGATGATAGAATAGAAGGAGGAGTGAATGAGTTAAGTTTTACGCCGCACTCAGCAATAAGAATAGAATGAAACAGCTACTACCGCTAATAATATATGAAGATCAAAACCTTTCGTACCAGGAAGATATATTGGTGGTGAGGTCAGTAGGCTGATATATGATCTAATAGAGTATACATAATCTTATCAAATACCAGGATTATTAGTTCTAATCGATTTTGAAAAGGCTTTTGATTCAGTTTATGTTATCATATTAAGATACTATTCCTCTGAGCAGTTTACAGCCATCTCACCTCACATTTCAGACTGCAAGAGGTATGGAAACACCATGACTCTGTATAAGGGCCTGGGGATAAAGGGTCATAACCGGAAGCAGGTGCGTGTCGAGGGAGAGTTTGAAGATGTAGTGAAAATGTGCACAGCGGCATGTGTGGAAGAAACGTCCTTTGTATGTAAAACTGCTGATTTACGACCATCCAAGAGGTGTTATCTAAGCAGTGACAATTACTTTGACGTCATGCCCAGCGACCGGGAGAACGGCACCTGTCAAAATGGTGGATGGCAGGTGAGGAGATGTCAGTGATAATATAGAGACGACGATATTTGTGGCATTGCAAATCCTGCGTGTTAGCAAGGTCCCATGTTGTAATTGTGTTTATTCCCAAGTTGAAACTAAAATGTAACCAGGAATCAGTCCATAAACGAACGAAGAAATGTGCTATAATTGATAATTGTATTTTTGTTTACTAAGTAAAACAAATCAATACAACGGTACAAAATTGTGTGGCAGTACACGTTTAGTAGGATATATACTTCAAGAGCAGAGATTAAAGCAATAAAGACAATGATGGCAATATGATGGTATATAATTGGTGTAATTTCATTCTTCGTTTGTTGGCGTCGTTCTATAGAAATTGGAGGACTCGAAGAGGGTATGTTTCAAGCGGATTCACAGCCACTAGCATCCTTCTATTAATCAGTCAAGTGCACATTTGTATCGCTATCTTAGCGACAGTATTAACTGGAAAATGCATTAACACACACTCATTTTGTTCACAAATTTAGCTTTAGATATATGCTTATAGTTTCGGCACAAATTCAACACAATGAACAATGAAAGGGTCAGTCTCCACCTGGTGCATCCACGCTTCACTTTCAAAATGGCAGGGGGCGGTGGGTTTTAATGGTTAGTTAAAGCAGTTATTCGTCGTACTTGAAGATTTGGTTCGAATGTCCAATATGGGTACAATGTGTAGAAGCCCATTTCTGGTGTACCCCTGCCGTGATGTTGCTGGAATATTGCTAAAAGCGGCGGGGACAATTCCAGAAATGGGTTTCACACTACTACCATGTGGGATCTTCGAACCTGGTCTTGGCAGGACGAGAGCGCACGCTTTAACCACGAGGTTACCCTCACCGCACCAAGGTATAACCTTAATGCTAGGATGACGGACGTCTTTGATTATATCCCACATGATAATATAGACTGTGTATATGGCAATGATGATTACCCCAAAAGATGTGATTTGATATCCCTTGACCTTCCAAAGATCACGTATAATTATTAGCGGAAAAGAACTTGCCGAATTATGTGGCGCTTTTGGTTTATGTGGCCAATTTACATGTAAATAACTCATAACTCACGTCACTTTCCATTGTTACGGACATTCAACTCACATAACAGAAAAGCTCCCTTTACAGCAGTAGTAGCAGCAACCAACAAGCAGCATCCTCCCCCATCCCGCCCCCTACGCACACACACACACACACACACACACACACACACACTATTCTACATCGGACCACAATTTTATACTACGGACTATCATACAGAAATGTTCATGTAAAAATACAGGGTAGATTCTATTATCTTTTATCGATTTTTCAAAAAAGATTTCGATGCACTTCTTAAACACGGTATACTTATAGGTTATCTTGGTTGGATTAGGGGATGGGAAGTTTTAGATATTATCACCTCCATGTATTGACTCCCAACCCAAGAAAATACTAGAAACAGTACTTTACTGAAAAGTGTAACGCCAAATATAACGTGTGTTACATGTGAGGCTTTAATAAATTAAATACTTTTCGGAACTCAAGAATCCTGCCACTAATCGCAAAAGGAAGTCCGAACCATGGTCAACTGTGCCCTAATGACATAATTAATTAACAGGGTATTCTGCAAAACGTAACACAATATCAGATTTATAGTCATCAAGTGCAATATAACGGATCACATGTATCAGACCCTATTACCAACATTTTTCACCGTCGGATGTCATGAATAAGGCACTTCCAGGCTGTACAATTATCAGTGGTCTTTAAATTATCGAGTCTGGATCGGAAAATCCAGTGATTGACATCATGAGCATCGATGGATAGAGTACACCAAGACATTTACCGTTTTCTAATGTGACCCCGAAGAACGTTTTCGAACAGTGGACAAATATTATTATTCCCCTGAGAGGGATAGAGAGTAAGACCAAGACATTTTACCGTTTAATTAATGTGGCTACTATCTTGACCACTATCAATGCGAAGAACGTTTTCGAATATTGATTCCGGCGATTTAATTGATTGCAGTGGATCGATATGCATTTGTCCATCAACCACTGAATTCAGTTTTATGCCGCTTTTAGCAATATTCCACACCAGAAATGGAAATTAACAAAATATAATGTAAACTACCAGTTGACGACTAAAGAAAATTCTACACACGATATATCACGGTCCATTTTCAAACTACTTATTAATAATATATTAACAAATACATACGGAAATGGGGGTCTCCCTTTCTATTGCCGGGAATAGTATCCTTAGCTATTGACACAGTAGAAGCACTTTGGGAATGTTTTTAAACCCGAAAATCACTTCTAGTATTTCAAAATATGAACTGTGGAATTATTAATGTTATTAAAGTTAATGTCTTGTCTCATAGCAACGAGCATCGTGGGACACGATATATACCAAAGGCAGGGGATGAAGAACTGAAGGAATTCGCGTCACAAAGCTCTCAAGATAAGTTATTGTCATGGAAGGTTTCATAGTAGTGCTTTTAAGCTTTTTCATGTCTTATAGTCATTTGTCCTACAATATACCTACATGTTAACATACATATATTAACACAAATGCTGACGAGAATACTGGAGTGGAGTGAAAATGAAAATGAAGTGAGTGAGTTTAGTGTTTAGCCACATTTACCAATATCGAGGCAATATCATAAGCAAGGGTCTCCAGAAATGGGCTTTCCACACATTGTACCATTGTGATGAATCAATAAGGCTATCATACTTGAATTTAAAATCCTGATTGAAGCGACATGTCTGTAGCCTCACCTTTCGAATGTGTTAACTATCTGAGCGTGATATTAAGAGACCGACCCAACCTTAATTTTTCATCCTCATTTTCTATCTTGTTTTAGCAAATACTATCGTCACACATCCTTCAATATTTCTGTAAAAATAACATCTCGCTGAAGAAAGATATATATATTTCGGCACTTGTTCCCGGAACAATGGAATAACTGATTAAATGGGAGGTGGTTACTGTTGAGTAAACCTCCCGTTCCTCAATCTATAGAATATTTATTAACATCATATTTGTTATTCGATAACAATGCTCAAAGGTACGTATATAAACTTTTAATGGAGGGATCAGCACAGGACTACATAACAAGTCAGGAGAATTTCAAGTTGAAAAGTCAATCACAATGACGTCAGGAGTCCACAAGCGGAGATCAGGGGTCAAACGACCATGTCACAAGCTCAATAACATAGGTATGTCCACCATCGGCATTGAGAACAGCAGTGCATCGACGACGCATAGAGATAAGCCAACTACTGGTAGCTAACGTACATACAAGGACAGGCTTCCCAATGATGGGATGTCGACCATTAGATTCTCTCAAGTTCTGTTGATGCGGGTTAAGGACGCTACCTGATAAAAGGATGATTTTGTCTTGCTTTCAAAGTGACAGTATTGTGTCATTTGGTACTCCATACCTTTCTCTTATATGATCCCTGAATGCGGTGCAGCAACGCATTGCACGTCTCAAGGACGACACACACTGAAATGGGCTTCACACATTTTACCCGTGGGACGCGCGATGAGCTTCACACATTTTACCCATGTGGGAATCGAACCCGGGTCGTGGCGATATGAGGGAAATGTTTTTACCCATAAGGCTACCTCACCGCCTTACATCGCTACCAGAAAATACTAGTCACATAAAGGGATTAAACATGACGATGATGCTATTGGGCGATCTAGGATTTAGGACGGTCTTTATCAGTCAAAACAATTGATTGACACAACAATACACCTAAATGGTCTTGAAACAAAGTTCTAATTTCAGTCTCCAGGCAATGATGTCTGCCATTCTCGTGGCCGCTGTCTGTTTCGCTGTGTCCTGTCCCCCAGGCACTGCAGGCGAAGTAATGACGACTGTTCACATCCTCCCATGAAGGAGTTGTCCCTGAAAAGGATCATGGTTACATCCGGTCTGTTGTTGCGCCCTCTATGTACGACTGCGCTGCAGATGCCAACTGTCCCCGCTTATTGTCTGTCCTTCAATCTTTGATCCTGAGAAACAGACATGTCAACTTCTAGACCCGACAAGGGGCAAGACGGATAGCGGCTTTACTGTCGGCGGTGGCGTCTTCTTTAGCAACATCCACGACTGGAAAATATGGTTTGTATGAAGGCTTAATCTACTCTCAGTCACGTTTCAATGCATACTCATAATTTGTCTTCTCTAAATACTCAACGTTCAACTTTGAGGGGTAAGTATCCAGAAATAAAGAGAATCAGTCTATTTTAAAACCTTGATATCCATGAGGATTAGGGTTATAACTGGACTTTCAATGAAAAACCCATGCTTGTGGTAAGAAGCGACTAACGGAATCGGGCGGTCAGGATCGCTGACTTGGATGACACATGGCATTGTATCCCAATTGCGTAGATTGATGCGCACGACGGTGGTTTTCTGAATCGTCTGGTCCAGACTCAATTATTTACAGACTGCCGCCTTATAGCTGGAATGCAGCGTTAAACAACGAACAAACAGATTTGTTGTAGGGATGATGTTATTTTGAATATGTATATGTGATATAAATGATATAAAATTATTTGTATATTTAGTCACTGACAGGTGCCTGTGCTGACACTTCCTGTGGCGCTAATTCGCGGTGCACTCTTGGGAAGGAAATGACCAACCGCTTAGTGTGAAATATATGATGGTAATTGCATACATACAACATAAAGGAATATACAGTTGTTTCTGTTAGTCATGAAAACCAATGGACGCGCATGTTGACAACCTCTGGTTCCCAAAAAGCTCATGAAGTTACTCAATTAAGTCGCTGCTCGATATTTACGAAGATGACTTGCAGGTTAGTCTTCAAGCACTCGATATTTATGAAGATGGCTCTCTGCGAAGTTTCCACGTAATGCTATTTGATGAGATTAGTTTACAAACAGCCGATGCTTCACGACGATCATGTTTATATAAATTTCCATGCAAATGCTATTTTACGATGATGAACTTGCTCCAAAATACCGCTTGTGGACATCAACACAAAATCTGCCACACTTCTGTTTTGGTCGGTGGAGCCTCGTGGTTAAAGCTACTTCTCGTCACGCCGAAGACCCGGGTTCGATTCCTTACGTGCAAGTGCAATATGTGAAGCCAATGTATGGTGTCCCGGGCCGTGATATTACTGGAATATTGCTAAAAGCGGCTTAAAACTATATTTACTGACTCCACTGCACTTTGACTCTGTTTGGCTTCTTTGTTATGGTAATACACCTATATGTTAGTAAATATAGGAAATTTTGGCTTTTTAAGTAAACATATTGGCATGAACTGTACTGAAATGACGACTGTCACGTCACTATGACGTCTTGCTTCCTTGGACGGTGTCTGTGTCGCCCTGGGTACAGCCACAACATTACAAGTAACTCCTGTGACAGAGGTGAGCTTCTTAGTGGAAAAGGTTTACTATTTATTTCTAGTTACAGTTTCTAACAATATTTAGTTTAGTGATCAGTCTTCAAGACATGGGATGGTTAGGGGCTTTAGCGTAGTGGTTACGCGTTCGCCCATCAGGCCTGGATTCGATTCCCCACTTGGGTACATTGTGTAAAGCCCATTTCTGGTGCACCCTGCCCTGGTGTGATTGCTGAAATATTGCTAAAGACGGCGTATACCCAACCCCACTCACTGGTTTTAGGTGACGCGGCAAATGCATCTCTTTTGATTTTATCTGGTTTGTCTTTCCATACAAATTTTCTCTTTGATGGTAGAATAGAATGAGTGAGTGAATAGAGTTAAGTTTTTACGCCGCATTCAGCAATAAGAATAGAAATGAAACAGATACTACCGCTAATAATATATGAAGATCAAAACTTTTCGTACCAGGAAGATATATTGGTGAGGTCAGTAGGCTGATATATGATCTAATAGAGTATA
Organism: Haliotis rubra; assembly: GCF_003918875.1. NCBI lineage: Eukaryota > Metazoa > Mollusca > Gastropoda > Lepetellida > Haliotidae > Haliotis > Haliotis rubra. The sequence continues at coordinate 280,724 of NW_025767691.1, forward strand.
CATAATCTTATCAAATACCAGGATTATTAGTTCTAATCGATTTTGAAAATGCTTTTGATTCAGTTTATGTTATCATATTAAGATACTATTACTCTGAGTAGTTGAAAGCCATCTCACTCGATCTCTTCAGACTGCAAGAAGTATGGAAACACCATGACTCTGTATAAGGGACTGGCGATAAGGGTCATAACCGGAAGCTGGTGCGTGTCGAGGGGGAGAGTTTGAAGATGTAGTGAAAATGTGCACAGCGGCATGTGTGGAAGAAACGTCCTTTGTATGTAAAACTGCTGATTTACGACCTTCCAAGGGGTGTTATCTAAGCAGTGACGATTACTTGGACGTCATGCCCAGCGACCGGGAACGGCACCTGTCAGAATGGTGGATGGCAGTGAGGAGATGTCAGTGATATTATAGAGACGACGATATTTGTGGCATTGCAAATCCTACGTGTTAGCAATGTTCCATGTTGTAATGTTGTCTATTCCCAAGTTGAAATTAAAATTTAACCAGGTATCAGTCAATAAACGAACGAAGAAATGTGCTATAACTGATAATTGTATTTTTGTTTACTAAGTAAATAAAATCAATATAACGGTACAAAATTGTGTGTGGCAGTACACGTTTAGTAGAATATAATACAAGAGCAGAGATTAAAGCAATAAAGACAATGATGGAAATATGATGGTATATAATTTGTGTGTACTTCGTTCTTCGTTTTGTTGGCGTCGTTCTGTAGAAATTGGAGGATTCACAGCCACTAGCATTCCTCTATTGATCCAGTCAAGTGCACATTTGTATCGCTATCTTAGGCGACAGTATTAACTGGAAAGTGCATTACCACACCTCATTTGTTCACAAATTTAGCTTTAGATCTATGCTTATAGTTTCGCTTCAAAGTCAACACAATCACAATGAACAATGAAGGTCCAGTCTCCACCTGGTGCATCGAATGCATCACTTTCAAAATGGCAAATCAGCAGTCCATTCAACTTCACTTTGAATGCCTTCACCCTATCTCTGCGCACCAGATACCGATACGCACCGTTTAGACCTCCTGAGGATGTGGATACATGTTTAACGGGCTGAGCCTGTTGCATCGTGGATGTCATGGATGTGCCCCTAGATAAGATCTACAGTTCAGCTATTTCTACAGTTGATGACATCATCACCAAACATCCTCCCTTATAACAATGGACTGGTCAATGATAACATAAAGGTAAGTGCACAATCACTGCAGATCACCCTGACAAAAATCTATTCTTAAGTAGTGAGTGAGTATGGTTTTTAGGAGGGACCGTAATGCTAGGGTGAAGGACGTCTTTGATTATATCCCACATGATAATATTGACTGTGTATATGGCAATGATGATTATCCCAAGATATATTTGATATCCCTTGACCTTCAAAAGATCATTACGTGTATAATTATTATGGAAAAGAACTTGCCGAATTATGTGGCACTTTTACGGTTTATGTGGCCAATTTACATGTAAATAACTCATAACTCATGTCACTATCCATTGTTACGGACATTCAACACATAACAGAAAGCTCCCTTACAGCAGTAAGCGGCAACCAACAAGCAGCATCCTCCCCATCCCGCCCCCTACACACACACACACACACACACACACACTATTCTACATCGAACCACAATTTTTATACTACGGACTATCATACATAAATGTTCATGTAAAATACAGGGTAGATTTTATTTGTCTTTTATCGATTTTCAAAAAGATTTCGATGCACTTAAACATGGTATACTTATATATTATCTTGGTTGGACTAGATGAGAAGTTTTAGATATTATCACCTGTATGTATAGTTCACGTTGTTGCCTGTGTTAGAACCCCTGAGGGACTTTCTAAACAATTTTCTTGTAATGTGGGTACCCGTCAGGGATGCATTTTAAGCCCCTCGAATATTTATGATATTTACTAATCGTTTAGGCACAATTATGCAAAATGAAGATGGTAAGGGAATATTTATGTCTGCTGTTTGCAATAATGTGTATGCCCTTATGTTTGCCGATGATGTTTCGGCTCTTTCAGATACGTGTATTCAATTGCAGAAACAGATAAATGCCCTTGAATTATTTTGCAAGGAAACAGGAATGAAAGTAAATCTTAAGAAAACAAAAGTTGTTTTCAGAAATGGATGGCCTCTTAGATCTTATGAAAATTTGTGTCTAAAAGGGCAACACATAGAAACAGTATTTTTATAAATATCTTGGCATCATATTTACACCAAAACCTGTTTGGTGCAGAGCACAATTATGTTTAGCATCTTAAGCTGGAAAGGCAATTTTATCAGTTAATCACTTTCAAATGAAATTCAGAAACATTAACTGTACAGATTTATTCAAAAGTTTGATTCACAAATCACACCAATTTTATGCTATGGCAGAAATATCGTGAACGTCTTATTGTGAAAGTATTGAATCGGTTTTTAACTTGATATTTGTAAAAGTATCTTAAAATAAATAGGTCATCTTGTAATTCCATGGCCCTGGTGAATGTGGCCGATTGCCCCTAGACATATCCTTTAAGGTGTAGAGAGCTGTGGCGCACAAATCAAATTGATTACGAGAATATTTTCCAGATAAAACACCAGCTTTGTCATTAAAAGTCAGTAATAGTAATAGTCCGCTTATATGGCGCTCATATCCAGGCACATTGCTTGTTCACGTCGCTACGTACATTACTATCCTCGGTCATAGGACACTATCGTTGTTTCCAATACTCTGTCAACTCCTAGGGGAGTATACAGCCATGCTGCAGGTAAGGCGCAATGAACTAAACTTTTACATTGCCAGCTCATCCCACATGGGTACCCATTTTACAGTTGGGTGAACTGAGACAATAAGGATCTAGGTATCTTGTCCAAGCATAATTTACGCACATGTGCCGATCTCGGGACCCGAACATAGGTGCCTCCACCGGGAATCGAACCCGTGGCCTTCAGCGTGATAGACTGACGCCTTACCACTGCACTATTGCGCTCTACCTCTGTCCCAGTCGGATGGAGTTGGAACTGTAACGTTGTCACCAACGTGAACTTCTGAGAGAACAACTGCTTCTTTCCACCATTCTCTAGGCTTTTTGCAACTGAGAGCCTTACTGCCCTCTTCCTCTGGATACTGATCTGCTGGCGTCTCTTTGCAACAAAGGAGTTCTGGTTAAATTATAGCGGATCTGGAACGGCGGCTACAGTGGTGGTGGATCTATAACGGCTTTCTTCAACAGGTGGATCTGGTACTGCCATCTTTGCCACAACAGGCGGATCGGTATCCCGGCATGGCTGCTTCGCCAGAGTGGATCTGGAACAGCTACACAGTAACTGGTGGCGCATCTGGTGCTGGCTGGTCTGAGCTAAGTGCCATGGCGATTAGTTGCATTTGATCTTCTTCTGGCTTTCGAATTGCAATCACCCCATTTGGGAGCTTGAGGAATTTAGTCCAGTTTGCGCATCCTGATCCAGTAAAAGGCAGCACATGGCGTTTGCCTGATCCCGCTGTGGTAGCTGGAAATGTAACAAACTTGAGTCCCATGGTCCAAGCAGCGGTATTGAATGTCAGACATCCAGGCTGTTAACATGTTCTTCATATCACGAAGTTGGCACGCTCAAGCGGAACCATGGGATTGGGGCTGACGCGGTTACCATACGGCATGATCTTGGTGCTGGGCCGCATCTGTGACACCTCCTCAATGTTCAGCAGCAGTAAACACTGAACCATTGGGTCACTCACAGCAAAGATGTCGACCAGCCGATACGCTACTTCTTGGAGGCAGCCAACGGTCCTTCGGACATGATAACTTCGTGAATGGTCAAGATATAATCCATTTGAATTCGACCTTTACACATGGATTACATGTCAACTGCAAATCGACATGTGCACAGTTCTTGGTAACTTCTTTAGCATATTGTCTCTACCACCAACAATACTCAACGTATAGTCCTCTAACAAGGCTGCAGAAATCCATCAAATCCTTACTCTGTTGTTGGAATGAAACTTCTTTATTCACGCCTGAGTGGCCTCGATAAGTGGAAAGTGCCATGGCTGGGGACTAATGCACAGGGCTGACACACTCCACTACTGACTGTGTATGAATTTTGCTTGTAAACCCTATCATGTGTTGGTGGCTAATTCGAAGGATGACAGGTTCAGCTGTTCTTACTGGAATGTCACCATGCCTTGATGCATTTTATTATATACCTGGCATACAAAAGACGCCATGCTGTAGAATGGTAAGACGATCTTGCAATGACGCGAGGCATGGAGACGAGATTTTGCAAATGGCCGCTTTACCATAGTTTGAACAGAACGTGGCCCAGGGTGACGCTTTAGCACGATAACGCGAGACCACGTTGCTTCGGTTGCACAGGAGTATCGCAATCAGAACAATGTTTATTAGTTATCTGACCCGCACGATCCTCATTGCTTGTCACTTACAGGAGACAAGTCTACGAGATAAAATGGAGCGAAAGTCCTCTTCAAATTCTTCCGAGTCCTCTAACAAGGCTGCAGTGAAATCCACCAAATACTTCCTCGGATATCGAGATAAACTCCCCAGGACTTTCATCCACGCTTAGTGGCCTGATAAGTCGACAGTGCCATGGCACACTCTCTACTGACTGTATGAAGGAACTTGTAAACACCATCCTGTGTTGTAACTCAATTAAATATGCCAGGTGCGCTGTGTTTTATGGTACTTTGCCATATCGAAACATTACATAATCTTAAAAGAAACTTAACACGGGAACGATTTGAATATTAGGAAAATATTTGCCACAAACCAATCCATGCTGAATCAAACATGTGGAAGAATGGTTGCCGACGACAAAAGCGTTTAAAAAAGAAACTGAACAAAACGTAACGTTACATTCGTGTTTGTAGTGAATCGCTAAAACGCATCAATAACATGAAATGCACGTGCATCGTGAAATTGTGGTTCACCCTCGAGCTGAAACCTATAACCAGTAGGCTTTAAAAGACACATCAACGATACTCCACATGCACTGCTTTTAGCCACCATAGATAACCAAAGAATGCCAAAACTGACAGAAACTCAACGACACAACGCCATCTGCCGGCTACAAGGAGGGGCATCGCAGCATGAGGTGGCAAGGCACTTCGGCGTGTCGAGACAGACCATCCTCACACCTATGGACGCGATGCAACAATACTGGGAGTGTTAATGACAGATCCAGAGGTCAGGTGGACCTAGAGTTACTACCTCCGCCTAGGACCTACATCCAGTTCACGCACGCATTGAATAGGGACGATAATTTGCAGCATCACGCCGTTCCCTGCTTCAACGTCAACGGTGGATCTTGCCAACATGATGAATGCGACCTCACGTTGCCGTGTTTGTGAGGACTTCCTCCAGCAAAACAACGTCAGATGTTACCATGCCCTTCTTACGATCATCCGATTTGTCCCCACTGAACATCTATGGGATACTCTTGATCGACGCTTGTGCCAGCCTAATCCGCCACCTCAGACACTACAAGAACTGCACGCAGCACTCCAGCAAGAGTATCAAAAGCATTCCTCAAGACAGCATTCGGCATCTGCTTTTTCTTGTAATGGCCGCTGCTGCCCAGCTGTTAACGATGCTCATGGTGGTCACACCAGATACTGACATTTTACTCTGTCAATTTGCAAATGGCTTTAATAGCCCTCTGTGGTTTACCAGAAACACCTTCTGAGTGAGTGAGTGAGTTTAGTTTTACGCCGCACTCAGCAATATTCCAACTATATGGCGGCGGTCTGTAAATAATCGAGTCTGGACCAGACAATCCAGTGATCAACAGCATGAGCATCGATCTTCGCAATGCTTGACGAAGGAGATGCAGTATCATCAATCACTTGGTTCCGTTTTACGACACGATATATTTTGTGTTCTAACCCAAGCACTTCTAGCAAGAAATATCATTATACTGAAATAGTGTCGAAAGACATAGTTTAGAATTTATGTCAGCTTTGTCCTTATTAGCATGACATCAAACAAATAGGTCGTGTTCAAATTTTTCGATCGGATGGTTCATTCATAATGTTTTCAATGCTGTTTTGACCTTTACTCCATATGGAACGGGTTTCAATAACATCAGTATTAATAAAATAATAATAATAATAATGAGATGAATGAGATGTCTTATAATGCGCTACTCTCCACGCAACAAAGCATGCTCAAAACGCTAACACCCTGATTATTATTACCCCGGATAACCCAAGCTGCCTGTTAGGCGCTAGAAGGTTGTAGTCACATGACTTACCCAAACGGGTACCCATTTTCTGCTGGATGAACAGAGGCAATTTTGAACAAACTCATTTGCCTAAGGTGAGACCACATGTATACCATTTGCTTCGTTTTTGGGAAGGACTAAAGTCCTAGAAACTCTCAGAATTCAGGTGTTAAACACGGTCACCCATCCAAGGACGGTCCGTGCTCGCCGTTGCTTAACTGGTTCGTGACCTGCGCTCTGTGCACAGGACCACGCGCCGCCACCTGCAAGTGCATTTGGACCAATGTCCCACAATTACGTTTTTTCGCGTTTTGAAAAATGCACGATTACTACGACGTTTTCGTACAACTGCGTTGTTATCGGGACCATGTTGCGATTTTCCGAATGCTTTATACTTGGTTCAAACCTCTGACAGCGTTTTTTTATTATATAATTACTGTAAAAGTGATAACGTTCTATTACCTGGTAGTTTAGAAAACATTATTGACCATATAACACGGCCCAATACTAATAGGTTTGTTAATTATTTTGTTATAAGGCGCAGGATTTGCTGCTAATGTAAAACATCAACGTGTCCATTTAAAGAATGGAGGGCACAGTATTGGCTGTTATAAGCTTAATTGCAAATTCCCGCTGTTTACACGTTGTAGCTAGTGCCACGTTGTAATTTAAACATAACCTTTGTATGATTTACTGAACCGTGGAAAATAAAATCCGCTCATAGAATTTTTTTTCTTTGTTCAACCCTCCCTAAAGTATTATCCAACTCCCTAAACAATTTGTCAGATGAGATCTGTTTTGTGTCGTGTTGTGAATTGTAGTTAGTTCAGATGAATAGAACGCCTATCGCTTGGGGTGCCTGGAAAAAGAGGAACGATTTGGTGTATCTCTGCTACAGTCACTTTTCTTGTGATTCGTGTATGTTACCAGGGACTGTCAACCTTTTCAAACATGAACATCAATGCATGCCTGTTAATTTTTCATTGGTACAGGTTTTCGTGGTAGATATATGTCATATTAACTATCTTGTCTTGTCATTGTTATTTGTCAAGTCTGTGATTTACACATGAGGATCCGATATCGTGGTGAACGTTTTCAATTGAGGCAAAACTTGATGTCTCAAACATTTCAAAGCAACTGGTATTATTATACTAGAATAACGCCTAAAGGCTGATGTCAGGAGAGCGTCTTTGAAATCCATGTCAGGTTTGTCTTATTGGTATGTCATCAAACAATTATTTCGAATTTTACTCATTCTGTTTTTGTTAATTGTGTATGTATGTTGTTAAAAGCACCACCAGCAATATTACAGTTCTATGACGGCGGTCAGTATGTAATCGAGGTTGGACCAATCAATCCAGTGATTGATATCACGAGCATCGACCTGCTCAACTGAGATACGATGACATCAACTAAATCAGCCAACCGATTATGTTAGTCGCCTCTTCAAACAAGTATTGCTGAAGACCATTCCAGCCATGGTGTTCATGGGTGAGGCCTGGATGTAATACAATATGTACAATTTTGGAGAGGAGTCATCATCAGCAAACGACAACATTAAAACTATAGTGGCAGAACATGTAAAGAATTTATGTAGTTGCAGAAGATGTGACTGGCCCAGACTGTTTATTAGCATCACAGAAAGATACTGCTTCTAATACAAGGTTGTCTGAGCCGAAGTCGGTTGATGATTTGATAAATTTACGTAGTATTTTACATTACGTACATACTCAGATTTATATCCATTAAAGGCAATACAACGGATCACATGTGTCAGATCCTATTATCCAAAACTTTAATAAGGCACTGAATCCGGCGAACGGTGTTTCACTGGCTGGTTGGTTGTTGTTTTACATCGCACTCAGCAGTATTCCAGCTATATGGCGGCGGTCTGTAAATAATCTAGTCTGGACCAGACGATCCGGTGATTGATCACGACAATACTATACTCAGCAGCAAAAAAACCCAAATAAATAAAAAACGTCATTACGAATTCAAAATTACATAGGCGCTGTAATCAAATCATTACAGAAATGGACATAATAAGCAGATCAAAAACATTTTTGGTGTACAATATCCTGACACATCGATGAATAACTCAGCACAATTCAAAGACATTACGTGTACGTTTGCAGTCCATTCAGACTCTTGACTTCAATATCTAGTGTGACCACCACGAGCGGCAATAACTGCAGTACAGCATCTGTGCATGGAGTGCACCAATCGATTGATGAAAGCCATTGGCACCTTGAACTACACTCTGAGAAAGGCCTGGCGCAATAAATCGGCTGTGTTCGGGCTTGGTATGACATTATTGAGTCTCCTCTGAATTTCATCCCAAAGATGTTGAATTGGGTTTAAATCAGGACTAAGGGCTGGCCACTGCATAATGTTGACACCGTTCTGCTGTAGAAAGTCCCGTGTAGCTCTGGCAGTATGGGCCCGGGTGTTATCATGCTGGAAAATGTTGTTCCGGTGACGTGCGAAATGTGGTATGACGAGGGGTCTGAGAGCTTGGTCGATGTAGCGCACCGCTGTGATCCCGCTTCCTCTCCCAGGACCAAGGTTCTGGAACACCACAGGACCCACTCTCTGGTTCAGGCCTATTCCACCCCATGCCATGATGCATGCACCTCCCCATGAGTCTCTTTCCATAGCACATTGGTCTGAGTAACGCTGGCCATGTCGTCGCCATATTTTTGTTCTGCCATCTGCAGTTGGTACTTAGTACCGACTCTCATCTGTGAACAGAACAGTTCTCCATTGCCTGTATCGCCGGTTTTGGTGTTGAAGGGCAAACGTTCACGCCGATGACGAGGGGTGAGGATCGGTCCACGGTAAGGTCTACGGCAATGGAGGTTCCCGCTGTTAAGACGTCGGCGTACTGTATCAGTACTGATTGGTCTTCCGTGTGTTCCTCCTGTCTGGCGTGCTGTTTCCGATGCCTGCATGAAGGGATTCTGTACATGCTGTCGCACAACATGGCGGTCTTGTAGTCTTGTTGTCACCCTTGGTCTGCCAGTGCGTGGGCTTTCATTTGTGGTGTTGGTGGCCCGGAAACGTTGCTTCAGCCTGTAGATGGTCCGAACGTTGACCTGGAAGTGATGGCAAAGGCTTATGCAATGTGGCCAGCTTCTAGTCTTCCTAGCGCCTGGTTCCTCTGAGCTGTCATGAGAGCGGCATCCTGACGTTGTAATGGGAATGTTTTAACCAGGTTTGGGAGTGCATTTTATAGGGCTGGTCCTTGTGAACAGCACGTGCAGCATGAGTTGCATGAAAAAACATGGAGAACACCGTACCATCTCCGAGATAAGGTTGCGTTTGTGAGACCATTTCCTGGGTTCCATTCTGAGTTTGGGATGGAATGTCTTTCCCAGGTAAAGTTGGAGATGTTGTCAATCAAATATACAATCAAAACATTGAATGAGTTTACAGTTATACGTTTCTGCGAAGGAAAATTCCAAAATGACGTTTCTTTTGCTGCTTAGTATATGATGAAAAAACATGTACATCGATCTACGCAACTGGGAATTGACAAGTGTCAACCACGTCGGCAATCCTGACTACACTGTCCCGTTAGCGACACTCGCGACAATCCTGGGCTGCTGAAGACACATTATAACCAACCAACCAAACAAACGTCCTGGTTTCTTCTGCCAGTTGTCCTTCCACAGATATGGAAGGCCCTTTCCAAGGTCCTCTGCCAAAGTTTAGAGGCCTCATTATTGGGACGATGCCATTTACACTTCCCTCACTACATACCTCTCCCAATGTTATTGGGCATAGCCGATTCGCTAAAGCGTTGGCTCGTCATGCCAAAGACTAGTGCTCGATCCCCTGGAATGTCAGTCGGTGATGATAACCGTCACATTGGTGGAATGTCAGTTGCTGATGATAACCGTCACATTGGTGCAATGTCAGTCGGTGATGGTAACCGTCACATTGCTGGAATGCCAGTTGCTGATGATAACCGTCACATTGCTGGAATGTCAGTTTCTGATGATAACCGTCACATTGCTGGAATGTCCGTCGGTGATGATAACCGTTACACTGCTGGAATGTCAGTCGGTGATGATAACCGTCACATTGCTGGAATGTCAGTTTTTGATGATAACCGTCACATTGCTGGAATGCCAGTTGCTGATGATAACCATCAAATCGCTCGAATGCTTCTGAGGTAGCTTAAAAGAACGTCATCAGTTGATGAAAAAAGGTTGTTCTTCACACAGGATATATCATGTTCCATATCCTTAAAAATAAACGTCAGTACTGTAATAATTTATAAGTAGAAATAGGGTCTTTATTTCAAAGTAGCATCAATTCAACAGTAGAGGCATCTTGGAATGTTTCGGAAACACAAATCACTACTTCCTGTTATGTTGTGTGGAATTATTAACGTTCTTAAAGTTCCTTACGACTTTTCTGCGTTGTCTCATGGCAACCAGTATCGTGGCAAAACATAAAAAAAAACAAGGGTAGGCTTGAAAACTGAAGTAATTCGTGTCACCAAGCTCACGGTAAGTCGCCATTGAATGTTTCCTTGCGCCTTTTTTAGTTTTCATGTTTTAATGTGAGTCAAGTATTTTATTCCGTATGTAGGCCACAGGCCCATATACAGCATACATACATTTGTTTACAAATATAGATACACTTTAAAGGGCATACATATCAATAATACACGTGTTATTTGTACAAATAGATGTCTTGTCAGTATAAATATAATATTTAATATAAACATATATACACACCTTTATAAACGTTTAAAATGGACAAATATGTGGTTTAAAGAACATTTATTGGAGTTTGATTGCTCTGATTATATAAGCATGAAAGATATATTTACATACATTTCTTAAAAGTGTTTCATTATTTGTTGATAACAGGGACCCAACGTACTTACAGATATTCATCTACCGAGTGAGTGAGTTTAGTTTTTCGGCCGCATTTAGCAATATTCGAGCAGTATCATAGCAAGGGACACCCGAAATGGCCTTCACATATTGTACCCATGTGGGGAATTGATCCCGTGTCTTCTGCGTGACGAGCGAACGCTGCAATAACCGCCCCTTGATCCTGATTGAGGTGGCATGTGTGTCTCACATTTCGAATGAGTTAACCATCTGAGTGTGATATGATGAGACCGACTCAACCTTAAAATATTTTCTATGATCATATCCTATCTTGTTTAAGCAAATGGTATCGTCACACTTCCTTCAATTGATGTAACAATAACATTGCCTTTAAGAATACATATTACGGCACTTGTTCATCCACAATGGAAGAGCAGATGATTAAATTTGAGATGGAACAGGAGTATATTAACATGTAAATTTTTTTCATACATCGTCAGTGATAAGGCATCTGTCCGACTACTAGTATCTATCTATCTGTACATCTTCTGTTTGCAGCACTAACCCGTGAATATCCGGGTTAGAATTGATCTACAGCATTCATGCCTGTCGTAAGAGGCGACTAACGGGATCTGGTGGTCCGGCCCACTGACTTGGTTGACACATGTCACCATACCCCAGTTGGGTAGATCGATGCATATGTTGTTCATAATAGGATTGTTGTGATCAATCACTAGATTATCTGGTTCAGATTCGATTATTTACAGACGGACGCCACCTAGCGGGAATACTGCTGAGTGATGCGTTTACCAGCTAGCCAATACCAACAAACTGTTAGCTCTATTGTACACTTCTTTTTGAAAGCAACTGAACACAGTTCCCAACGATAGTTTTGTGGCAATCAGTAACTACATGCAAGTCAATTTCCAATTCATAAATATTGTAGAATACCGGTTGTAACATGGATAGAGTTATGTCAACTGCTGTTTAATATATTGAAATTTTAGCCAATGGAAATTTACTAGATAATATCTCAAATATTCTTCACGCTTCAGCTTACTGTATACGTCTTGGAAATTACATTCTTAATGAAGGTATCGCTTTCAAGTGACCCATTTTAAGGAGGTTAGGTTACAAATAAACATATCTTGTTTGTGGTATTTGGTATATCAGTAAAACAGTGTTGTAGGCCGACTATCAAACGTGTTGGTAATAGAATAAATAATATATAATTTATAGTGAGTGAGTGAGTTAAGATTTAAAGTCATATCGGCAATATTTCAGCCATGTCGTGACTAAAACTAAAGTACTGTCGGAAATGCTAGAAAAATGCTTTTCAGCCTTAATATCTTTATAAAGGTGATAAATGTATTATGTTGTCAATATATCAACTCGCCTTTAGTGTACCTAGTTTTTATTTCAATTGATTTAACATTCCCATACATTTAAAGGGCAGTTTACAGGAGAGAATTTGGTACCAAAACAACAACTTAGGATTTTTTCAGAGTTCAACAACAGAAATCTGAAATAGTCTTTACATTTATGCTAATAATACAGGTGGTGTAAAAATATAAATTAACGTTTTTCTTAAACAAATAAATGTTGCATGTTTGTGTTACTTAACTTAATTATCGTTTCTTTATTGAAGAAATATTAATATAAATGTTAAGTCTTGATAAATAAGTTTCCCATCATGCATGCACATCTTTATCGCAGCGTCCACTATGGCCAACTATTTGCAGACGATTGTTGCAAAGGTTTATAAGTTTTTTTGTGCTTGAAAAAGACAGAGGTAAACCTTTCATTGGTATAGAAATGGTTTAATACAGAACTTGTAGAGCTGTTGGTATGTCTTACCAACAAGTTTACAATATTGTAAACAAATCAGACAAGACAGAGACCGTCTCAAAAGCAAAACCGGGACGTAAAACCATCCTTGACAACTTTGACAAGGGAGTACTTAGACGGGCGGTCTACAAACTTTAGGAGAAGAAGAATATATATATTCTAAAGTAGCTACACCAGTGACTTCGTTAAATCTTTGGCCAATGTTCACAACTAGATTAAACTGACCGAAGTACATCCATATTTTTGCAATGAAATATACTGTTGACATGCAAAACATTAATTAAAAAGTTACACATTTCTACAATCAATCGATAAGATAACACAAGTGATAGGATTCTTTCCAATGTACAGTAATTCGTATGTTTATTTCACAACAAACACACATACACAAATGATCCCTCACATAACTAATACGTATACTATACGTACACATATTCAACATTTTGAAGAAAACATCTATTGAGATGACCCCTCGCCCGAGCGTGTGCTCAGGTGTCAATTTCACCTGTCGATACCATGCATGCTGATGACGTAACACAGGCAGTTAATGTTTGTATCAAATAACGTCCCACTAGCCCTTATTGTTCTAAGTTTTTGGTATTTTCATCAGTAAAGACGCATTTTAGGGCATGTCTAAAAATTTATTCCCTCGGTCTACATTAGGTAGATGTTTCTTAAAGTGATATTTGTTATTTAAGTAACTGTAATACCTCTGAATTTTAAATATAAGTCAAAAAGCATTTTTCTAGCATTTCCGACAGTACTTTAGTTCTAAATTCATAACACATACATATAATATATAATACCCTGTCAACGAAGGACAGTAAAATTACTAGATTGTCGCGTGATGACCTCCTCAAATCTGGACTGACAACCCAAGTAGATGTAACCAATATATGGTTTTATTTCATGTAATTTATTTATACCTACTTGAGTGTCCCACTTCTTCTGAATCAGAGATCACGGATGTAAGTTCAAATGCTAGCTTGAAATCGGAGTATGGAATAAGAAGTGGTGTCACAGATCTGTTGAGTGCTGCCTTAGCAGCAAGATCAGCCATTGTGTTCCCAGAAATGCCAACATGGCCGGGTAACCAAAAAAACGATGTCGCATTGGCCAGTAGCAAGCTCATTATACAATTCAATAATTTCTAATAAAAGAGGATGTTTACAAGAAAGATTTTTAATAGCCTGAAGACACGAAAGAGAATCGGAAAAGATTATACATTGTTTATATTTACGGTATTATACATATTGAAGAGCTGTTAATATGGCATTAGCTTCTGCGGTTATGGCCCCGGGAAAGCGAAATCTGGACCAAACCACCTTAATTTAGGTGTCGCTTTCGCGGGAACGGTCAAGCTACAGTGAACACTGAATTTAGCGTTCCCGGGACTCTCAATACAGAAGAAAACAAAGAAATGTGAGTCGTCGTCTGATACCGTAGTCATGGTACTACTAGAAATTTGACATTAGCAAGCCATGGTGAAGCATACATATTATTTTCTAGCATTTGCGATAAAACATTGTGAAATTATTCACTTTTTAATATAGGGAGAGATAGGAATTCGTCCAGTTTCTCCGTAGAGCATGTAGGATGGTGTACTCTTGCGTAGTTTCAGGACAGATTTCTATGTCTATATTTGAATTTATGATGCCTTTTCCCCTTGTTGATTCCATTTGGCTTTGATCTCATAAAGGAGCCTTCAGTCTTTATTTTATTAAAGTTTTCTAATTCGGATTTTGCTTTCTTAAATTTTTCCATTGGTATATCTTACTGAACTGGCGGAAAACGTTTCTCTAGAGAGATAGATTCTTCTTTGTTGAACATATCAGTGATACATCTAACAGCATTGTCGATTGCGGTGGTTGGGTCACTATGACCTGATCTCGTATTCCTTTCACATGTGGGGTCACGTACGTGCTGAAACTTGAAACAATTTACACTTCATCTCAGATAACAGGCTCACAGATCGAGTATTGGGATCGCGCGCTAATCTGATGTACGGTAATCCGATGTTTTCATAGCAATTCGATTTAGCGGCACTTCTAGCACACCTTTGGTTTTCGCTTTACCGGGAATAGGGAATATTGAAATTTCGTTTTCCCAGGCCGACACCGCTTCTGCTGTGAAAATAGAGCTGTTATTTGGTAGTCGAGAAGATGCTGTTCTGGATCCAATGACAGTGGCACAAGACACTGCGCCACCATCCTTGGACCCATCAGTAAATAAGGATTTTTGTGTATTATATTTACTTTATAATTGATTATATTCTTGTTTATATTGTAATTTATTAGTTTCTGCTTTTATAAATGATGTTAAAGTTAGGTCAACGTGTGGCCTAACCAACTGCCAAGGAGGAGAAGAAAGAAGACGGGAAGGAGCTATATGTTACGATTTATAAAGTGCCTAATATCCATTATAGAGGTGCTCAGTGTCGCTGTGACAATATTGGGGAAAGAAAAAGTTCATGTGGGTTTTACAGAAAGGCAGAAGTGAACAGATGGATTTTTAGCAGAGATTTAAAAGATTATTCGATGAAGTATTCATTATTTCTCTTGTAAGAGAGTTCCACATTGGAGAGCTGGCAAAGGACTGACTGACTGAGTTTTGGTTTTACGCCGCTTTTAGCAATATTTCAGCAACATCAAGGCGGGGGGCACCAGAAATGGGCTTCACACATTGTACCCATGTGGGGATTCGAACCCGGGTCTTTGACGTGACGAGCCAACGCTTTAACCACTAAACTACCGCACCGCCCGCTGGTAAAGGAAAAAGCACGGGCAGACAGTTGGTTTGGAGATCTGTATTGGGTGTTTGCCATCACAAAGGATAAATGTTGTAGTGTCAAAATGATAGAGGATCGATTTAACAACGTTCATTGTCACTTAATCTTGGATTTTAAAAAAAAGAATTACATTGGGGTTGAAGTACCGTAAAATTTTTGTCCCCCCCTAAGAGGTTACATAAGCCCCATTTCTTCCACCGTTTGAATTGTAGAATAATTGTTCTTTTAATGATTGGCTAACTTTCCAAAATATCGCCAACACCTGAGGGAATGGTGTAAATCCAGCTGAGATCTATACAGGAAGCAAATATTTTACAAGTCCCCATGGTCCCAGGTATGGTTATCTATCTTCAGTCGTTGACGATCGGTAGCCTGTTTTTATTTTGCATTGTTTTCTGTAGTAATAGAACTTATTACAATATAGTAAATCTGTGATATTCTTGTATTTTTATTGTTCTTCGACGACAGGTTTATAAGGTATAGATTATTTTGGTTTAATGTATAGATTATTCTCGTCACGATATGGCTGAAATACAACCAATGTGACGTTAAAAGCTTACTGTGTTGGGTGAGGAGAGAGTTTGGATGATCGGACACTTCGCTGGGGTATATACCCAGAGAAGAGTTGTTTGAGATAGTCGTTTGAGATATCGTTGTGGAGGCAGTCATGAGTCATAAGGGATTGAAGATTTTGAAGGAAATTCTTGCAGAGAACCATTCTCTTCCCACAGAGGTTACTCCTGTCATATCTTCCTACGTAACCTCTGTTCTAATACGTCCCTTTCATGGTGTGAGCGTTCAAGACTCGTGATTGGGAGGCAATCAGATTTAGTTGTGCAATCAGCGACGTTGTTTCAAAAGTGATCATTCGCAAGGCCTCGGTAATTTCCGTATGCTTCGAGAAAACTAAACCCTTCCCCTGCGCGATGCGCAAACGTTTCTTATAGACAGAACTCAGTCATGTTATGGCGGATCAGTGGCGTCTCCATCGCCCTCGTTGACAACGGACAAGTTAGCCATTAAACGTCTTGTGTGTAACATCAACACAAGTCCCCGGCAGATTGGGGATATTTGTGGCCCCACATTTGCTTGTGTTAGTCAAGTTGAATCTAAGTCGATGTAACACGTGTTCTGATTGGATAGAAAGAAGGGAGATAATTCGTGTTGCGATCTTTTGCCGCTAGGGGATTTTACGAGAACCGGGAAACATGGCCGTATTAGAACAGAGGTTACGTAGGAAGATATGACAAGTAACCTCTGTGGGAAGAGAATGGCAGAGAACGGGAGCATGTGTAGAGACTGTAGAACTGGGGTGATATGGTCATGACGGGGAGTGTGGGTGATACATCTGGCAGCGGAATTAGTTCGGAGGAAAATGACGATTACATGGAGTGGATACATCCACCTTGTTTGTATCTTGATAAGGTAGGAATGATCTGGCCTGAATTTCACTACCAGTGAATTTCACTACCAATATTTCAGAAATATGACCGCGAGACACCAGACTTGGGCTTCACGTATTGTGCCCACATGTGGGTAATCGAACTTTGTTTGACAATCAAACCAGTCTTTGACAAAATTCTACTTTCAGTGCCTAGGCACTGATGTCTGCCATACTCGTGGCCGCTGTCTCTCTTTGTGCCCTGTCCCTGGCACTGCAGGCGAGTAATGACGACTGTTCACATCCTCCCATGCAGGAAGTTGTTCCTGAAAAGGCTCATGGTTACATCCGGTCTGTTGTTGCGCCCTCTATGTACGACTGCGCTGCTAAATGCAAACTGTCTCCGCTGTGTCTGTCCTTCACCTTTGATCCTGAGAAAGAGACATGTCAACGACTGACCGAGAAAAAGGCAAAGACAGACAGCAGTTTTACTGTGGGCAGTGGCGTCTTCTTTAGCAACATCCACGACTGGAAAATGGTTTGTATCAATGGTTTGATCTACTCCCAGTCACGTTTGAACAGATACCGTCGTTTGTTTCCACAGATTCAAAACGCGTCATACAGTTCTAGCTCAGAAGTTATTCGATCAACAATATTAGGCCTCAGGAAAGCTTTCAAATCGTTTTATGGTAGACATTTGGAGGGCATTTCCAAATCTGATGCATCAGTGGCTAACATGATGTCGAATGCAACTCCTATTTTGCCTTGAATTATTTCAGGGGAACAACTAACTTTGCATATGCTTATGACACATGAAACCGGTAGGGAAGGATACGCTCACATTTTCATAGCCACCTGGTATACCAATATCTCATAGTGATTCGTAAACACAAGCTCTGTCATCTTATCGCATGGTGACAATCACCGGATTGTCTGGTCCAGACTCGATTGTTTACAAACAACATCCTACATCATAATACTGCTGAAACAAATACATGATTTAATCAGAATTGTACAATCTGCTCTCCTTTTAGGAGAGAATTCTTATGAATGTAGAAAGGGTTTTGTCGCTTCTTTTCCCTATATAATCAACAGAAAACGTTGGAGTACGTACCGGAAATATAGAGCATCAGTTTACACATTTACTGCGTGATGGAGTTATATCATTTGCAGAGGTGTGTAGCGAGAGAAGTTCATATGAAGACCGCTGCAGGCAAATGGTTCGGGTCAGAAGCAGGTGTTAACATTCACATTCAGAAGCAGGTGTTCACATGCACGTTCAGAAGCAGGTGTTAACATTCACATTCAGAAGCAAGTGTTAACATTCACATTCAGAAGCAGGTGTTAACATTCACATTCAGAAGCAGGTGTTAACATTCACATTCAGAAGCAGGTGTTAACATTCACATTCAGAAGCAGGTGTTAACATTCACATTCAGAGGCAGGTGTTAACATTCACATTCAGAAGGTGTTAACATTCACATTCAGAGGCAGGTGTTAACATTCACATTCAGAAGCAGGTGTTAACATTCACATTCAGAAGCAGGTGTTAACATTCACATTCAGAGGCAGGTGTTAACATTCACATTCAGAAGCAGGTGTTAACATTCACATTCAGAAGCAGGTGTTAACATTCACAGGTGTTAACATTCACATTCAGAAGCAGGTGTTAACATTCACATTCAGAAGCAGGTGTTAACATTCACATTCAGAAGCAGGTGTTAACATTCACATTCAGAGGCAGGTGTTAACATTCACATTCAGAAGCAGGTGTTAACATTCACATTTATTCAGAGAAGCAGGTGTTAACATTCACATTCAGAGGCAGGTGTTAACATTCACATTCAGAAGGTGTTAACATTCACATTCAGAGGCAGGTGTTAACATTCACATTCAACATTCACATTCAGAAGCAGGTGTTAACATTCACATTCAGAAGCAGGTGTTAACATTCACATTCAGAAGCAGGTGTTAACATTCACATTCAGAGGCAGGTGTTAACATTCACATTCAGAAGCAGGTGTTAACATTCACATTCAGAAGCAGGTGTTAACATTCACATTCAGAAGCAGGTGTTAACATTCACATTCAGAAGCAGGTGTTATCATTCACATTCAGAGGCAGGTGTTAACATTCATATTCAGAATCAGGTGTTAACATTCACATTCAGAAGCAGGTGTTAACATTCACATTCAGAAGCAGGTGTTAACATTCACATTCAGAATCAGGTGTTATCATTCACATTCAGAAGCAGGTGTTAACATTCACATTCAGAAGCAGGTGTTAACATTCACATTCAGAAGCAGGTGTGTCCTGCTCGGGCGCTGATAAAAACCGGGCCTTCCATATCTAAGGAAGGAAAACTGACAGAGGAAACGAGGACATGCTTGTTTGTGTGTTTCTTGTTTAACGTCGCACTCAGCAATATTCCACCTAAATGCGGCGGTCTGTAAATAATCGTGTCTGGACCAGACAATCCAGTGATCAACAGCATGAGCCTCGATCTACGCATCTGGGACACAATGTCATGTGTCAACCAAACCATGACTATTGCTGAGTACCGCGTTAAACAAAGAAACTTGTAATAGGGATGAAGTTATTGTACTTTCAAGTTGTATATGTGATCTGGTCATCACTATGATGCAAAATATTTGTATATTTAGCCACTGACAGGTGCTTGTGGTGAGGCTTCCTGTGGCGCTAATTCGCGCTGCACTCTGGGAAGGAATGGCCAACCGCTTTGTGAAGTGTATGTTGGTGAGTGTATATTATATAATATGTGGAATATACACGTATAACCTTTGGGTTTGGTAGTCATGAAATCAACAGACACGTGTTGACAACCTCTGGTTCGGAAGCTCAGAATTTTACTTAACGATGGCGCTGTAAATTTCTATTCTACCTTGGCTTCGTGAAAAGCTCGTATTTGATTGGTCAATCAATAAAATCAGACGGTATCAATTTTGGATTGACAATGTGTCTGATTTCACGGCGCTTCACTGCGCACGTATACATCACTGCCGCACTACTTCAGCTTGGACACCAACATGACTAATATCAACACAACAGACGTGATGGAAATGCTGATAAAGCATTTATTAAAACTCGAAAATTATACGATTTCTCCTCCACAATTATTAGGGAACCTCACTATTATAAAAGTATTCAAACTCAATTACAACACACAGCCCCAAACATAAACAAACATTATCTAACATATAAATCAGAAAACCTTGTAAAAATACATCCCTATCTATCCCTACTTGTGCAGCTAAACATTCGTAAACATATACCTACCTGGTGAATGGTATCGTAGGATATATTTGTTTCCGTTTAGAATTGGAAATTCGTAAGATAACGGTCAGGCGAAGTACAAAATTTATGCCACTCATACTCCATCATGCCCCGTTGCATCGTTCAAAATGTCCAAAATTGAACCACGAGAATTCCGCTCTCTGACACCTTCCCTGCAAGGCTGTCACTGAGCTCGACATTTTGAAAAGCTTGGCCACAATCCAGTCCCAAATGATGAGAACAATGTTCCAAGGGATCCCAAGTTAGTCGCATGTACACAAAGCAGCACTGTCACCCTTTCGTCGCATGCTGGGGTAGAGGCACGTACGTAAAATCATGATCGACACTAGCCGGTCATATAAATCAACAGTCTTTGATGAGTTACATGTCATAGGTCGATCAGAATAGGGTCTATTCTTCGATTCTTCAGGTTTCAGATTCGACATTCAGTAAAGTAGTTTCCACTGTCACTTCGAATTTCAACCTTTCGCAAAATGTAAACACTGGCTCATCCGCCATTTCAAACTGTTGCGTAACTGTGTACTTCCAAGAACATAAGTAGGTCAAACGATTCCATTATGGTGTGGCCAGGGGGGTACAGTAACACGGGACACAAAACAACAGGCTGGTCTTGTGGTGTTATGATTATAAAAAACAAGCTCTTAGGTGTTACATTATTGCATTGAATAAATAGAAGTTTGTTTTCTTTGGACAGAATATTTTTTATGTTGCACTGTTAAACAAAATACGAACGGCACCTACCACTCCCTTTAATTCGCCTCTCGTCCCAAGCCGGATTACGCAGTGTCTTCCGCAGGACGAGGAAGTTCGATTTGACATCGGTTTTGGTAGAATGGAGATAAACTTACTGTGTTTGGAAATTAGATGAATGTTAGACCGAATTGATAGTCTCTAAATTAATCATTTGAAACCTCACGCTACGCGGAAGACCCAGGTTCGATTTCATTTACTCACTCATCGACTCTGTTTGGCTTCCGTGTTATGGTAATACATATACTGCTTAATAAATACTTTTTTAATTAAAGATATTGGCATGAACTGCACTCGTGATGACGACTGCTACATCACTATGACGTCATGCTTCCTTGGACGGTGTCTGTGTCACCCTGGGTACAGCCACAACATTACAAGTAACTCCTGTGACAAAGGTGAGCTTCTTGGTGGAAGAGGTTTAGTATTGATTTCTAGTTACAGGCAGTTTTGTAACAATATCTAGTTTAGTGATCAGTCTTCAAGACATGGGGGGTGGTGGGTTAGCGTAGTGGTTAGGCGTTTGCTGATCAGGCTCGGGTTCAATTTAACACTTGAACTTAATGTGTGAAGCATAATTCTGGTGTCCCTTTCTGTGATATTGCAGAAATATTGCTTAAAACGACGTAAGACTAAACTCACACACTCTCTATAGAGTCCCCCAGCCAGGATCCGATGACCGTTAGTTTGAATCCTTGGGTCTGCTCGGAAGCCTTTGTGTGTCATGGCTATTTATGTAAAACCCAGTGGCGAGGTCAGTCACCAAGAACACCTTCACCCACTGCCACTACATACTGACATCTTATCATATCATGATATTATTCATCTGAGCAGTTTAAAGCCATCTCACTCATTTTTCAGACTGCAAGAGGTATGGAAACACCATGACTCTGTATAAGGGCCTGGGGATAAAGGATCACAACCAGAAGACAGTGCGCGTCTTCACATTGTTTGAAGATGATGCGAAAAGTTGCACGACAGCATGTGTTGAAGAAACGTCTTTTGAATGTAAAACTGCAGATTCAAGTACTTTCCAGTGTTATCTAAGCAGTGATGGTTACTTGGACGTCAGCCCTAGCGACAGACAACGGAACCTGTCAAAATGGTCGATGGCAGTGAGGGGATGTCTATGATGTTATAAAGACGACGATATTTGTCGCATTGCAAATCCAGTGTTAGCATGGTCCCTTGTTGTAAACGTGTTTATATAGTGCTGATTCCCACGTTGAAGCTAAAAAAGTTAATCGGGCATCAGGCGGTAAACGAAATAGGTGTACATTCAATAAACAGCAAGTAAATGCGCTGTAATCAAAAATTGTATTTGAAAATTAACTTAGTAAACAAATCAATACAAAGGTACAAAAATGTGTGGCAGTACAAGTACAGGGGTTATATAATACAAGGACAGAGATGAAAGCAATAAAGACAATGATGATAATATGCACCGCTCAGCAACAGTAATCCAACCTGCAGATTGGGGCTAGGTAGGGTATGTGATCGTCCTACACAGTACTGGTCTTCTGGTGAGATTCTGGTAATGTGAGATGACACTTATTTACCTACGAAAATGATGCTCGAAAATTCTGAGCTAAAACCGATGATTCTAGAAAAGTTCTCCAGAACTAAGTCTACTAAGTGTTAACCCCTCACTCACTCTATAGGTACTATGTACAAGAGTTGAAGCATTTCCTCATAAGAATAAGTTTATTCTAAAAGGCGCAGGGTTTGTGGCTAATGTGTCCACTCAAAGAATGGAGGGCACAATATGTCTCTGTGTTAGGATGCTACATTAGCGACTCACCTTTAGACATTTAGACATCGCCTCTGTATAATTTGCTGAACAATACAATCCGCTCATAGAAAAATATTTTCTTTGTTCAAATGGTCCGAAACAAGAAGTAAACACAAGTGGAAAAAGTTACTGAAAAAAATATGATCCGATGTAACCACAAAGCAATTATTCAGTTGTGTGGACGAAGAACTTTCTGAACACTTGATTGCCCATTTCTGCTGTTTACACGTTGTAGTTAGTGCCTCCTGTGTAATGTAGACATCGCCTGTGTGTAATTTGCTGATCAATGGGCAATAAAATCCGCTCGCAACAAAAATAATTTGTTTGTTCAACTGGTAAATATAGTGAAGCGATATTGAAACAAAATACACAGGTGGAAAAAGTTTGAAAATGCCATCTGAAGTAACCCCAAAACAATATTGTTAGAAAAAATATGTTTTGTTTTTTGTTGTTTTGTGAATGCTAGTTAGAAAAGATGAATAGACCGCCCATAACTTGGGATGCAAGTAAAAGAGGAACGATTTGTTGTTTCAAGCCCTAGGCTGCAGTCACTTTTCCGTGTGATTCGTGTATGTTACCCATGACTGACAGCCTTTTCAAATATGAACACCGATGCCTGCTTGTTATTTGTCAGTGATTGGTACAGTTTTTCTTAGAAGATGTAGGTTATACTGACTATCCTATTGTGTCTGTGACAAATCGCTTAACAAATAGTGAGCGGCTGGAGGCTGGCGACAGAGGAGAGATAGTTTGACATCCATATCAGCTTTGTCCTTGTTAGCATGACATCAAACAATTGTTTGGAGTTCATGCTTTGCAACGTTGATAATTGGTGTAAAATTTCAGTGGTTCCTTTGTGAAATTTTCACAGCTGTTTGGACCTATACTCAGTATGAAATCTCTTTCGTGGAATAGTCAAAACTGACTTCTCTGTTGCATTGAGATTTAATATAGTCATATTCCAGCTATATGGTGGCCTGGACAAGACAATCGAGTGATTGATATCACGAGCATCAATCGTCGTAAATGGGACACGATAAGATGCATCAACCAAGTCAGCGACACCTGACCACCTGATACGACGAGCATATAAAGGCCAATTCTAATCCTGAAGTTGATGGATGGGTTCTATATAAGGCGTCATTAACAAAGGGTCAAATGATTTGTAACACATGTAGAGCAAAGTTTCTCAGGAATAATAGATCAAAGAGTGTCATCATAATGTTTAACATGTTGACAAAGAGTGACATACAGACAAGAAGTTCAAACAGCGCAAGCACACATCAGTTGTATAGACCAAGCCCCTAAATGAAAATGACAAACATGAAGCACTCGGTCATTCAATATCTTGTGTGCCCTCCTCGCGCGTCAAAAATACAGGTGCACCTTGCTCTCGTGCTCCTTATCAAGTAGATAAAGAAAGCTTGCGGAATCACATTCCATTCCTCAACTGGAGCTCTGCAGATCATGGGAGATCCACTGTCGCTGGGTGACGTGTGTACACAAGTCTACCGAGGTCATCCCAGGCATGCGGGTCTGAGGTCTGGCGAGCATGCTGCCCACTCGATCCGCTCTACACCCTCCGTGGCAATCTTGGCCCTATGAGGACTAGCGTTGTCGTCTTGCAGTATAGAGGGTCGACCATAAAAGCAATGCATAGCTTGCAGGAAAGGTACTGCTATAGAAGCCAGAATCTCGTCCCGATAACGCTGTCCGTTAAGATTACAGTCGACCACGTGCGTGCAGGGGAGTATGTCTAGGATGGGTTACCCTGTCCAAACCAATCATCCCGGTCTGTTGTGACTCTTAGGTGACCTGTTCGATGTGCATATTCCACGGACCCGTTGGCTTGAAATCGCTATCACAGTCTACCAGTAGCACTCCGACTCACATTAAGCAGACAGCAACCTGCTGCTGAGTTTGACCAGATTCCAAAAGGATTTTATAATGATCCCATTAGTAAAAGAGGGGCGTGTGTTTACTACCGCAGATGCGGCTTAGAGGCTTATTTGTGGGAATAAACCCTCCCAGCTCCCCTTAAAAATATATCGAGAACCATCCTTCGATGTGCAAGTTCAAATAAAAAAATAGCAAAAGCCCTCTGTGGCCACAACCCAAGGAGGGAGAAATTGGTGTTTTGACCAGAGACCCGCCTGGTCCCTGGTCTGATGATGTTTGTGGTGCGCTGGTATTTCTCTCGTGGGGTTGTGGTCGACTCCACTCTTCCATGAGAGCTCTGTGTTTTGTTTTTTCCGAACAGTAGGCTTCGAACCTCGGTGACACAGGTGCGGAACTCTGTACCTTGATGGTACCCAGCCGTCGTTAGACTGAGCCACAGAGGACCTGATAGCCGAGTGCTCGATTTAACGGGTCTATCCTGAGATTGCATCATCCTCTTAAACCGGGCTCCGTCTATAGTAGGGCAAAGGATGTCTGAAACCAGTCATTCTACTTCCGCTTCAATACGTCGTGCACGTTTGGTGGCTTTTTCACCTCGAATCCATGTCTCATATAATACAAACATGATGCCCTTAGGTAGTTTGAAGAACGCTGAATACGATACATTAGTCGACGAACGCTGAAAAAAATTGTAGAGGCCACAATCCATTAGTTATCTTGAGCTGGGCTCCGTCTATACTAGCTACAGTAGCGCAGAACCAGTCTCGCTTGCCTCATGCACGTTTGGTGGTTTTTCACCTCGAATCAAGGTGTAATAAAATACAATCATGATGCTCTTAGGTAGTCTAGACCACGCTGATCACGATGCATGCGTCGATGGACGCTGAAAACATGTTTAGAAGCCACAGTCGGCTAATTTAGAATCGGGTTACATAAGCTCGCAAAGCGTATGAGCTATATATAGCTTGAATGGACCAACCCCCTGACAGAGTGTGATTGCCGGTCTGAAGGGAATGTGCTGGACTGCAGACCTAGACTGTTAGCGTTCGAATCTCAGACAGAACATTTTTTCTTTTTTTTCTTTTTTTTTTACTAAAACTATAGTATCCCGGCTAGATCATAATGACATCTACAAAGCAGTTTAACGTGCATCTTTTACGAGGTCTTTGTTCTTGGTCAGGAAGGCTTAAATGATTTGTTGTCTGCCTTGTTCTATGAGCTTCTTTTTCTCGCCTTCGCTGAAGTCGGCGGTTTTCCGAGTCTTGGTTCGAATCTCTTCCTTCATGCGGTGGTACTTTGGGAGTTCGGCTAAAATCAGTCGGAACTCTTCTTCGGAGATTTTACTGTCCGAGAGTGCCGACGTGACACGAGCGTCGATCATGTTCTTCTTGGCTTCGGCCAGTACTTGGATTTCGTCGTGTTTTAAGGCCTTACGTTGCAACCGAAACGAAACGAGCTTAAGAGCTATTCCCGCCAGTCCTTATACCCTGGCGGCTACTTCTAACCCGAGGACGATGGGTGCGGCCATGATGGTCAACAACAAGCCGATGCCGGCAACCCCAAGTGTCATGCCGGCGACCACAAGGTCCCTGTCCACACCGTCGATGGCATTGGCGGCCCGATGGTCCGTTTTGTGCAATCTGAGTTGCACGTCACGTTCTCGTTCCAGTTGGCATTTGATGTCGCTGATCTGTTGCAAACGAAATCCATCAACGGTTTTGAGCATTTGAGCCACGTCGTCCATGGCCGGATACAATCCCATCTTGCACTATAATTATATATATAGTTTATGAAATAATATTTAATTGGTCCTCTGTCAATCGTTGATGAATATACCTTAAGCTGATGAGGTACACGTGTTCGGGTGCATAAATCTGGTTGAGTAAAATTTCATCTCCAATAAAAACCTCGACTCCCTCGAGGCTTGTGGTTGAAGCTGTTCCTAGTTGTATGATGAATGTTATGGCGATCGTGCCAGCGTATGTTTAACCCAGGCAGAAGTCCCACCGGTTGTCCGGAGGCATTTCCAAGAACGACGTCGATAATAAGGGTAGAACCTGGTATCACAGTGATCCACGAGTCTGGGACTTCACTATATCATTTTAAATAGAGCCATTTCGTTGCGTCTTCCGAGTGAGGGACTAGCATATAACCCGTTTGATCTGGTAATGGTGATGCGTACATTCCCTTTTTATGAAAGGGAATAAAACTTCCCAGTAGAATCCCATTTGTTTTTGAGTTCGAGGATATTACGATCCAGATCCATGATGAGATAGGGGTAGGTCAGGACGATATTGATGATCCAGTTCAATTCGACGATGACATCTCGACGTTGGTACACGTTGTTTTGTAAGTGCAGGACGTACAAGGCGTTTTCCGTACCGGGTTCGTTGATTCCTCGCGTGTCCCCGAGATCGGAGAGCGCAATGGTGGCTTGTGGAGTCACGTTTGTCATGGTTTATATTAGAGGAGAAATTTTAATTGGTTTTCGGATAATTTTTTAGGGCCGTGCAATTCAAACACATCAGATGTATGTAATCGTGTAAGGAAATTTTCGTGAGCAATATCATGTTTTCCACGGTGACGTTGACTCCCTGCTGACTGGTGAAGGCATCCACGCCCACCCATACGTAAACGGAGCAAATGTGGTATTGGTGTTGTTGGATCAACTGGAGTTGGATGCCTTTGACGATTTCGACGTTACCAACCTGTGGTTCGCCGAGGTAGACTTGGATGATCAGCAGATTTTTCAGGATGTCCACCACGCTGTCGAATTCTGATACTAACTGCAGCGTTGCGTTTGACGTTTCGGGTTTACTCGATAGGATGTAAGCTATGGGTTGCGACAGCGTGCTGACAACGACGACGCTGCGTCTTTGTGTCGGGACGTAAGCCATGATCAGCGTTCCGTTGTTCACGACATTCGTGAGGTGGTGGTCTTTGTTTTCCGTGAATAGGTGGGGAGATTCTAGCGCGATGTTGAGATTCCAGTCGATTCGAGAGGGCCCGAACACCCATCGGTTGTCATTGATAAAGACAGGCGTGTACGGCGTGTTTCGAGCGACGACCGTCTTCTCAACGTCGTCTAGGTCATAGAGTTTACCGCCGAAGGCTGGAACCATCACCCATGAGTTATTGGCGTTGCAAACGAGATTGTACTGTGTGTTTTTTTTAAGAGACCTCCGGTCTGGGCATCACCTAGGTTACCAACAGATCCGCCGCTCACTTCGATGCGTTTGTAAATGTTGTTTTTGAGTTGCAAGGTGTACAGTCTGCCTTCGACGCCGGGCTCGTCGAAGCTGCATGTCCCCGAGGTCGGAGATCACTAGGTTGGCGCATTTTCTCGGTCACATGGTCATTCCCGGACCCGAAGCTTCAGTCATTGTTGTTTGATGTGCATTTTCCGTCATTGTACTTTTCCGTTTTCACCGGCACGGCTCTCAGCAGCGTGGAAGGTCGTTTGCCTTGAACGTTGTCCGTCATGCTCAGCTGATCGTGCTATCTCGTAAGTCGCCAACCCGAGTGTTCTCGCCAAGTGTCGACCCAGTTTGATGGCTTGGTCTTTGTTCGTCAAATTGAGAGTGCCATCCGACTCGTTGAGTTTAAGACTGGCTCCGACGGGTTTAAAACTTTCGTCGTCCAGCATAAACACGTTATGATAACCGTGGTTCAACAGGTGGCGGCTACTATCGATAAACAGCTTGTTGTTTCTCTAAGTGCTGATATTCGACCATCACGGGTAGTAGGTAAGATCGCAGAGCGTGACTTCGAGTTCCCCCGACGTGTAATCGATCACTTGCAGCAGCAGAACGGGTTCGCCGTTCATGATTCCCTGGAGCATGACCTACATATTGAAAAAATATATATACGTAATTATAATAATTCAATATGGCTACACCCAAGTACCAGCCAGGAGTGATTTAGCCTAAAAGTGATAATTTAAGTGCTACTGATCTCACGCAAA
This sequence comes from Haliotis rubra, assembly GCF_003918875.1. Taxonomy (NCBI): domain Eukaryota; kingdom Metazoa; phylum Mollusca; class Gastropoda; order Lepetellida; family Haliotidae; genus Haliotis; species Haliotis rubra. Next base: position 309,563 of record NW_025767691.1, read on the forward strand.
TGGACATTGTGGTGGATGCGAAGTGGGTTCCCACTTTCGAGCTCGATTTATCGATGTATTTGAAAAGTGTAGGCTTTCAGTCGCGAACTTGAAGGCAGTCCACGCATGGTTTAACAACCAGATGCAATTCTGGCAGAATCAATTCAATTTTGCCATATGGTGTTCGACGACCGGATGCGGCGTGACCTTGAACGACACGCGCCGTGACACCAAGTATATATTTAATACAGCAAGTGAAGAATATTTGTAGTGGCAGAACATGTATAGAATATTTGTAGTTGCAGAACACGCAAAGGATATTTGTAGTTGCAGAACACGCAAAGAATATTTGAAGTTGCAGAACACGCAAAGGATATTTGTAGTTGCAGAACACGCAAAGAATATTTGTAGTTGCAGAACATGCAAAGAATATTTGTAGTTGCAGAACACGCAAAGAATATTTATAGATGCAGAACATGCAAAGAATATTTGTAGTTGCAGAACATGCAAAGAATATTTGTAGTTGCAGAACATGCAAAGAATATTTGTAGTTGCAGAACATGCAAAGAATATTTGTAGTTGCAGAACGAGCAAAGAATATTTGTAGTTGCAGAACATGCAAAGAATATTTGTAGTTGCTGAACAGGTTAAGAATAATTGTAGTTGCAGAACAGGTTAAGGATATTTGTAGTTGTGAAGGACAGGCATGTTTGCATAGAGGACATTGATACTATTCAGGCAGGCTTCCGTTATTGTCTGCATTGGTTTTGTACACGTTAAGATTATCTGACCGAAATCTATTTGTTTACAAACATCGTGGCATGTGCAGACCCTTTACTCTCTCATAGATGCAAAGAGCAGTTTCGAAATAAGCTGGAGAAACAATATCTCTTTGTGTGATGCTAATGAACTGAAAGGAACGCGAGGGAACGGAAGAGAACAGAGGATATTACGTACATACTATCCACAAGGCAAACATTACAGACACTCTGAAAGCCGTTCGTAAACAGGCTTGTAATGCTAATATAATCAAAGTTTACGTGGAATTCAAAATCTCTAATTTGTCGGCATTCTTTATACTGTCTTCTGCTGTACTAGACACCAAGTATACGTGAAGACAAATGCTTGTTGTTATATGTGTCCAAGAAGTCAAGCCTCGAAACAGCACGTAACGCATTATGCTGGACTAACATGTAGTCTATGAAATAACATATTTTACAGGGAAATATTTATTGAATTATCTTCATAAATATAATAAAAAGGAGCCAAGATACTTTCTTTTAAATTATAGATTTGCCAGACATTATAGACCTGCAAAGGCTTTCTTGTGTATATTTGTTTCGGCGTCTGTATGACGAGTTGTCATAAGATACAAATGAAACCTGCTTCAGGTTGGAGAAGTGTGAATGAGGTTAACACAAGAAATTATCATGTGACGATAGTGAGTGAGTCTAGTAATGTCCGTGTTATTTTATATGATCGGTGTATTTCTTCTTCGTATTCTCTAATGTCTGTCTGTAGAATTTGGAGGACTAGTAGAGGGTATGTTATAAAGGTGATTCTCAGCCACTAATATTAATCAGTGAAGTGCATATTTCAACGGCAGTATTAACTGAACCTGGGAGAATACATTAACACACTTACTTGTTCACCAAGTTTGCTTTAGACTTTTCCTAATTGGTTCGCACAAAGTCAACACAATGAACCATGCTGTGAAAGGGTTAGTCTCCACCTGGTGCAATTTACACAGAAAAACATATTTCATACTCCTTTTACTTAGACCAGCATTAACCATATTTAGAAAGGTTTTAGTACCAGATTGTGTTCACTAGTCTGTTCTTGTTGACATCTGATTCTATAATTTCGGTCGATTCACCTGTTTTGCTCGCTACTGTCATGACTATGGACTGATATTGATACGAACGAATATGTGTACGGTAACTGGGCAAAGGTTCAGTGTATTCATCGCGGGTCTTGTCTGATGATTTCTTGGCGAACACTCATAAGGTTCCAAACTCTAAACAAAAACAGTGTTTGGCTGGAAGTCAAGTTTCCCCTTTGACGTCAGATTATGACTCTGCTCATGAACTCTCAGCAGTATCTGGAATATATAAAGTTTGTTAACTAATATTACCTGTTGATTTACTCCTTCAAGACACTCTTTTGAAATGCTTTACAAATGACTCACTCACTTACTCACATTTTACTGTATATCTCCAGTAACATCCAAAGCACATATGAGTAGTCAATGTAAGACCAGTAACGATCTTTAAACGGCGGCGGAACTTGCGGCCTGACCATGGTTGTTGTTATAGAACCTGGGATGAATACATTGTTTCAGTAAATCTGTAAAATAATGCCTTACATACAAGTAAAAAGTGAGACTCAGCCAGGTACAGAGCAATACCTATATAGTTCACATTCTTCATTTGGCATAATTGCACCATTTTCTTGATCGCAACTGTCACAATGTGTGACATTCATTCGACTGAGCATCCACAATGACGGATATTTCACGAAGTAAACTATCAGGCGAAAAGGAAGTACAGCATAAATCGGTCTTGGTTTGGGGTTGAGGAATATGGACTCGTCCATCGTTCAGGGTATTGGGTACATATGTGTATTCTATTTTTTTGCTAGGATACATTTCTGTGTTCAAGAGAGGTACCTTGGGTACATATCTATAACACCCTTTTTAGCTCAAATACATTTGCTTCAACTTGTATTGGTAATCCATCGCATATATAGTGAAGTATGTAGAGTCAAACATTTTCTGCTTGCTTTGCTAATGCTGTTGATCCACGATTCAAATCGGCTTTGGATGTAAACACTAGTCTTTAATATTTGCAATGAAACGTCATAATTCCAAATTCTCTCTTGTAAATATCCTCCATTCCGTATTGGTCTTGAAAAGAGCGTCTAAATTTATCACAGAAGTTCAATCAATTCTTTGTTGGAGTCTCCTCAACTGTATCCATTGAACTAGTTCAATCTATATGCATATAAAGGATAAATATTCATTCATAGTCAGATATATTTTCAGGTTCCATAAATAATGAGAAATGTATAGGACTAAGCATACCCCTTGTCTACAGCCTGTAAGAAACATATAAAATATTGAGTCAGATCACATACGATACGAATTGAGCTTTGAGTGTATACATGACTTATGACTGTCAAAATAATGACATACAAATGAATAATTGAAGCAGTCAGATAATTTGGTGAAATTGATGAAAAGACCTACTTCCTGACCGTTCCATCCAAAGTAAATATGTTGTCTTCAGTCCCACATCCTTTGTAAGTTCTTGGTTTTCCTTTATGATATTATTGCCATTTGACCACTGTTGTAATTTCCATTCAATATCACGGTGAATACCTTTCCTGTCACTGATGGGATATTTCTCTACAGCCAGATGACCAGTGTCCCTTTCGTGTAAAAGTGGATTAATATAGTGGTTGAGAAAGTCTCTGTGTGAAAACCATTTGTTTTAAACATATTTTATTCATGAGGAAAGGATTGGGTACAAGTTATACAACTTAGAACACCCTCTCCGTAGTATTTACATAGTATTATTTACATTCATTCTACAAGATGGACAGAGAAGAACAGAAATATGGGAAAGAGCGGAACAATTGCAACAATTAAGAAAATCGTTTTGATTGACAAATATATGTTTGAACAATTTTAAATATGTTTTGATTTATGTGAACAGTCAGATCTGCATTTGTGTTGCATAGGATAGCGGCCTACTGAATACATCAGCTGATTGAAACTACAGTGGTAGATATTGTGAAAATAATTGTCAAGGCCCTTTGTGTAATTATGTTATTAATACCTGATAATAAATCTGTGGTCACGCGGATTAAATTTGTCGGTGTCCCCGGATGTCCATTATGTACCTACTAATGGACAAGCATCCATGAAAGGTCAGTACATAAAGAGGCTTCTCTCCTGAACCACATATATTCTGTTTCAGCTGGTATAGACCCAATCAATACATGATAGCAGCTGAGACTTTAGCATCAATACACAGTGCCATTCAGAAAGTGGTCAAATGTGACATGTGTTATCAGGTTGAACTCACCCCAACCAATATTTTTATATATATTTTTTTAATTTCCACTTTTTGGTTACATTTCTATCCAGTTTATAAAAACAATACATACACGTACATATATATGTGCATTTAGATGTACACAGGATTGTGGCTCGTTTAAATGTCATATCTACTACATTACACTGGCTTGCTGAAAAGTATACGTAGAATCGACCAAAGGTGTCATGGATGTACACAGGATTGTGGTTCCTTTATCACCCGAACCAATATACTAGAATCTGTACTTTACTGTGAAAGTGTAATATGAACTATAACTTGTTACATTGGCGATTTAAGAAATGCATGCTACAGCTCCTGGATCCCGCCACTAACTCAAAGGTTGTCTGAGCTATGCTGTGATCAGATGATAACCGTCACATTGCTGGAATGCCAGTTGCTGATGATTACCGTCATATTGCTGGAATGCCAGTCGCTGATGATAACCATCACATTGCTGGAATGCCAGAAGCTGATGATAACCGTTACATTGCTGGAATCCGATAACAACCGTTACTCAAGCTGGGATACGAGTATTTGAGGTACCTTGAAAGAAAACTATCTTTTCGTGAATACAGGATGTCCTTCACAAACGATATATCACGTTCCCTATCCTGAAAAGTTAAGTAAATATCAATATTGTATGAATCTATACGTGATGGATTGTCGGGCTCCATTTGAAATATCTAACTGATGTCCTTCACAAACGATAGATCATGTTCCATATCCTGAAAACTTAAGTCAATATCGATAATGTATGAATCTATACGTGGTCGATTATCCGACTCCATTTGAAATATCTGTCAAAGTAGCATCAATCTAACTGTTAATGCGCCTTGGAATGTTTCGAAACACAAATCACTATGTCCTATTATGTTGTGTGTTATTATTAACGTTCTCAGAGTTGATTACGACTCTTCTGCGTTGTTTCATGGCAGCAACGTATGACAAAATATGCAACACCAAGGGTTACATTGAGAACTGAAGTAATTCGTGTGACAAAACTCAAAGTAAGTGGTCGTGAAATGTTTCACAGCGCCTTTTGACTTGTTTCTTAATTTAATGTGATTCGCCCCAACATATCTACATACCCGTGAAGATCGGAGTTAGCATTGGTCCTCAGCAACCCATGCTTGTCGTAATAGGCGACTAACGGGATCAGACTTGATGTAAACGTATCTAAATTGTTGTGAAGATTGATGCTCATTCTGTTGATTTCTGGATCGCCAATAACCATCACATTGCTGGAATGCCAGTCGCTGATGATCGTCTGATGAAGACTCGACTATTTACCCCTGTATAGCTGAAATATTGCTGAGTGCAGCTTTAAACAACAAACCGAAACCAGCCAACCAACCTATCTACCCAACTAACATTTAAATGAAGACAAATGCTTACACCCACACTGCTGTGTGAGTGATTTTACCTTTTCATCGCATTTAGCAATATTCCAGCAATATCATGGCTGGGGACAGCAAAAATGGGCTTCATAAATTGTACCCATGTCGGAATCGAACCGGGATCTTTGGCGTGACGAGCGAACGCTTGAACCATTAGGCTACCCCGACACCTCTGGATACCGATTGAAGCGACATATGTATAGCCTCAGTTTTTGAATGGGCTAACCATCTGAATGTGATATGAACAAACCGACCCAACCTTAATTGTCCATCCTCATTTTCTATCTTGTTTTATGGTTGTTGGCGATCTATAATCCATTTTATACTGTATTGTCCTAATTTGAAATCCAGTTTAAGAGAGAGATGCTGGTTTTATTTCTTGATACTCTAATATTCTAGTTGGTTTTACAATCCTTCGTTGACAGGTTTTTATAATTTACATGTATTTATTGTAACCGGGACGTGAATGGGAATACTGAGGACCAGACACTGATTACGGGTTGTGAGATCTATTCTTTATTGACAGACACCCTGAAACACATGTTTACAAAATAAGTGCCAAGTTAAGGGCAAACATATAAATATAGATAAATATATACAATCATTGAATCTCTGATATCATTTCTAACATAAGAAATGAGTGTAATATCAATTAATGTCAACAGATGCACATTAGATAATGTTGTTGTGGTAATAGTTACATTGCCATTAACACGTTGACTGCACCACCAAGAACGGTAACTCCTTGGTATTACAAGAACGTTTCAAATACGTCGTACCAACGTACACATTATGATGAACGTGTTAGTACATTATACATAAAATCTATCAACTTTGTGAATAACATAATAACTTTATACATATGACACAATGATAACGTTCATACCCTGTGCGTGACACTGGGGTGTAGAAGAGCCACGTCTCCAAGATGAATATACTGCTGCTACAAGAACAAGCAAACCAAAGTCTCAATATTCTAAATATGTATATATACAAATCACAACAATCAGTAGCTATGGTTCAGTAGTGACGTAACTATGTGTAAGCTATATCAGGTCATGCTTAAAATCATTCACACATTCTGCATCGTAAGTATAATGTAAATCAAGTGCGTTATGGTTATAATGCACAGTAAATAACCTATGCATAAACGTCATTGAATATTTACAAATAAACAAAGTAGCATAGTTTTAAGCATGATCGTTATTTACTATATCACTGCAAGATAGTCTACCTACCTCGGCATAATATTTACAATTGCACAAATATACTTTAACCTATTTTATTATCATGAAGAACATTTAATTAGCACTAATAACATTGTTATTTAGTACAACATATATAAAATACTTGAAATATTGTTCCTACCTTTAGATTGGACGTGTTAGTTGTTTGTGCTCTGAACTGCAATCGGATTGAAGTGAAGTGCAATGGCTGACGTGCAAGTAATGTTTAGTGTTTTAAAAGAACCAATCGACATAAGGGGCCAAGCAAGTCAAAGGGCACAACACAAGCGATGACACAATCTCTTGACACCCCTTATACCCGTAATGGACTAGGCAAGATCTAAAAATAACCATAGACTAACGCTTAAAAATGATACTGCTTGCGTTAAAACTATAAACAATGACAACTTCAAATGAACCAAACCTTACATGACTTCATACCTGCCACACACTTCCCCTCCCCAACAAATGATGTCCCCATCATTATAATTTACCAGTGACAACACCCAGAATAGCCTCCGTTAGCTTCTCTGGCTGGTGAGCAAACATTGCCCCAAAGGCAAGAGAACTGAGATAATCCGCTCTCACCAACCAGTCTGGTGTAGCTACCGCAGAGAGAACATACTCCCCACTCCGCATCCATCTCGGTTGAACTCGGGTTCGGCCTGAACGTCGTGGAACTGGAGTTGGCATTTCCCTTTCTGCTGGCTGATTATTCTCTTCATCAGATACTTCATTGCTGAAATCGCCACCTGCAGCTGATGTCTGATCCGGCTGACCAGTATCTTCAGACGTTACTTCCTCCCTCTCATCATGGACAGCACTAGCTTCATCATTTCCTACCCTCGCTGTATGTGCTTCAGCTGGCCCATCCACTGATGAATCAGTGAACACTGGAGCATGATATGAATAGGAGTAAATATCTGAGTCTTGTCCATCTGAAGAACTTTCATCATCCTGGTGCGATATCTCTGATGTGGCTTTCAGGGATGTTGATGATCCTTTCCGGGGTGTTGGGATCACTTGTCTGGGCAATGGTAGGCATGTACCAAGGGACCTATATGGGCTTTCCAATTCCTTTTCTGGTCGGGATCCAGAGTGCCTAGCATGTTACAGAGCGTTCGATTGAAGCGCTCGCACATACCATTGCCCATGGGATGGTACGGCGTGGTTTGAGACTTCTCAATTTTCAACAGTTGGCACAGTTCCTGCATCACTTTACCCGTGAAATTAGCTCCTTGATCTGAATGTATCCGCCTTGGTAGTCCATAGTGAACAACAAAATTTGTGAAGAAAGTTTCAGCAGTTGTTTTGGCTGACATGTTTCTTGTTGGGTATGCTTGGGCATATCTGGTAAAGTGGTCAGTTACAACTAGAACATGCTCCAATCCACCTTTTGATGGTTCCAACGTCACGAAATCCATACATACCAGTTCCAAAGGTGCTGATGTCTGGATGTTTACCATTGGAGCTCGGCATGTTGGTGTTTTCCTTCGAAGACAGCGTTCACATCTTTGCAATTGTGCTTCAACATCATTTGACATCGCAGGCCAGTAGAATCTATCCCTCAAAAGTGCTAAAGTTCTACCTGGATGTCCAACGTTGTCATGTAAACTGCGCAGTGCTGCAGTGCGACATTTCATCGGTAGAACCAATTGTTCTCGGTCTTCTCCATCTACAGTGGTAATTCTATAGAGAACTCCCCTCTTCATTTGGAATTGGTTAAAGCATTTCAATAATGATTTCACTTCAGGATCATTGATGTACTGCATCCTATTCGGAGATGTGCCATTTCTCAAGTGTTCTAGGATTATCCGAAGAGATGAATCTTTGGCTTGAGCTCCCCTCCATTCCCTTGCATTCAGTTCGCACTGATCATCCTCAAGCTCCATATCCTCTTCAATTACATTCAAAGAGAAGCACAGACTTTCAACCAAACTTGAGACATGGATGGTATCACAAATGGCTCTCACAGACTCCTGAGATATTTGTTCATCTTCAACATAATCCTGATGATCTGGTAAGCGAGATAATGCGTCCGCGTCAATATTAGCCTTTCCTGGACGGTACCACAGGACCAAAAGCCGGATAGTTAACCATTGAAATAATCGTAAATACAGTAGGAAATACATGCCATGACCGGATTTACGTATGTTTTCAGATATTTCCTAACTTCGGGCATATATTTCATATGAATCTATACCTTTGAAACATATGCTCATCGTACATTTTCGTATGCACAAGCACCTCGTTCATGTATGCCCTGACCGGATTGTCAGGGATTTCCAAACATGAATTGCAAAACAGATACACCGGTAAATACATGATCATACAGTATTTCCAATGCATTCCTTCGAATTTCAATGGGTGCTGAAATTTCCGATTTCGTTCTAAGTTTACTCGGGTTGGAAACATGTGAATTTACTTAGGTGGGGGAACACATGTAAATTTGCAAATTTGCAAATATTTACACACCTTAGATATTTATGTATCATACCGGATTTCAGGGGTATGTATATGAACGGTTCATACACCTTCATGTTACCTGTACTCAAGCAATATGATCATATATATCCATCATGTGAATTACTTGGTTCATGCAATTTCATTTTCACACGTTTTAATACGTTTGAAATCAACGTTCATATGACCTCAATATTCTTATCACCAAAGGAGCCTGACAAAGAAAGCAGTATTACGCAAGCTAACACGCCTTATCAAGCTGCACTCGCTCTTGCTACCATTATCAGTTACGCCTTGTCTGTGGTGTTGGCAAATCGTGTGAGGTGCATGATTCGAGGGATTCAAAGGTTCAGTGGTGAACAAAGGGCGATGCGTTGCCCAGTTGTCCTCCCAATAGAATAGCACTTTGGCTCTCTTAGAGCACAGCCAAATATGCTACACGAATCAGCTCGTAATTTCTTAAGTCTGTTCAGCTCGCGCATCACTACTGTAAAATATTTTGTGGCAGTACATAATTGGAATATTATCCCACTGCATGAGACCTTCCTTAATAGTCTCACAGTGCCTGAACAATGTTATTTCTCCATTCGCTCAGCCTTTGCTGTAATAACGCCATACATAAACTTTAAAGTTGTCCACATTTGTTTCACTAACGCAAAAGTATACGATAACAAACAATGCCATATCAAATTATATATTCTGTGAGACATGAAATGAAAAATTGTTTTTATTGTGTAGCGATTATGACCGGATAGCACAGGCGGGTGCGTTCTCTGAGTATATCATAGGCATGTTGGATCTCTATGCCTTTTGTGAAGTTCTTCTATATTGTCCTGTTTAAATTGACGATCCATAACTCAGATTGCGAGTAAATATCATGTAAGTAATTGTGATGTCCCATTGATGTAAATTTCCCTGTCGGAAATTCGCATTATCACAAGATATATATTCCCTTGTTTGGAGAAGATCTATGGCTATTACGCCCCAGTGTTGCTAAACATCTTGTAGGCCTTTAGTCTGACACAGACGCAGACCTCGCATGTTCAAGTTCAGATCTGGCAGGGGCTGAAAATATCATTCCTACATGAATACAATATCTCAGTGTTTTCCTAAGTAATTAAGTGGAGAGCTTTCTACAACATTGGAAGTAACTGTATCGTTGTCCTTCTGATATTCCCCCGAACGAAAGCTTTACCCATTTAGGGTACAATGTGTAAGTTACGGAATTGTAGGGAATAGTCTTAAGACTTTTCTACTTTGACCAGGATTCTTCGAACTTGTAACAGTCGTTTGAGAACTTCAAGAGAGAAAGGGTAGTGCACAATGTATCTGACGGACGTATTTGGAGAACGTTCGAAGAACTTTATAAATATAATGATAGAAATACCGGTTATGTTTGAAACGTACCCTCAATCTGATAGCCAGAGGGATTATTGTGAAAGATCGCAGTATGTATCATCATAAACGGGCCAAGATAAAAGTACATGTCATTCATCCCCACATTATATCCCTTTTATAGACACGGGACATCGTTGTTACAGGTAGGGCAAACACTTTCTTCTAAAGTGTCTGCCGGTTTCACGCTACATACTTGTGTTCAGATTATCGAGAAAACTAGCAACGCAAGTTCTCCTCCATCACACCAGAGACCACATAATCTATCATATGGCCTTTGATCACACATATAATTGTTTATTACCCACGTGGTCAACGTATGGGTAGTTGCATTCTAATCTCGTACGTCGAGTGTCGTATCACGTTGACCTGTGTCGTAACAACTTGACCTGAGATTCTAACGATTTGATTGGATAACCGATGGGTCACATTCTGACGTAACTATTTTTTCATTCATAACAAACACGTGAATTCATTCATTCTACAACTTAAATGCATTGTGGGAATGTAAACATCGCGAACGTTGCCGTGTCGCTGTTTAATTGTGAGTCGAACTGAGACATTATATCCGTCGAAAAACGTAAACGCAATGTTTCCACCAGTGATGTTAGCCGAATGTAGCAACTGCAAACCAAGAAACGGGGTGCTACAGAGTAGTTTACTGTAGGAGGCTGTACGAGGCGATGACAACTGACATGAATCGTGACGTTGGTTACCAAGGCAGTGAGGTCTTTACAGTGTGACGTCATGCAAATATTGTACTACAGTACAAAACTCTTCCGCAACCTCTTTATGAAACCGGTTTCGGTTTGAAACCAAAATATTAACAAAATACACTATTTTGTCAATTTAATGCATGTAAGACGTGGGTAATAAATAAAATACCACACTCGGTCTCATTACATACGAATTATACGAAACTCGTGACCTTCCTATGTTATCTGACCTCGCTTTCGCTCGGTCAGATACCATAGGAAGGCTACTCGTTTCGTATAATTTGTATGTAATGAGACCTCGTGTAGTATTCTCTATATATATACCCAGTGTTTATTGATAGCGATGAAGCAACTTATCAAATTTTATGGCCGAAAGTATCATCTTCATTACTCTCTTACATAAGGTGAAATATCACAGGGTTGTTATGGTAACGATGATTTGGCATACTATTTATTGTGTTATTCTTTAATTTGCGATTAGAATTTAAATAAGTTTTGACGTGAGCATGTTAAGAAAAGAGAAGCTGTAAAACGAAATGTATTGTGATCGAACCTATAGGCCTTTGTAAAAGCGAGGATCAAGCTACCTACATAAAAACCTGTTTTCGTGATAAATATCTGCTAATATCTCCTTGGCACGATTCCGACCATATCATGGGCATGTGTTTGTGAATCATAATCAAATAGTGATGTTACAAGGCGTCCATGATGTGTCAACAACACATGCAAACAGGGGCGTAGCTACCATTATAAAAAAACAGCTCGAGCTTACACACGATCTTTGCTAAAAAATAATTTTTCTTCTAATTCTTGCCAGAAATACCTACAAACACGTTCCATTTAAAAAGTGGAAATCCCTCTATGAATCATACTGACTACAATATTCTTTGATTAAAGCATTACCATGTACAGTAAACAGGTTATTCTTCATATCATAACTTTCAGTGATGATTGTTTTTCCATCGACATGTATGAGGATGTTTTGTTACAGTTATGATTATATGTGAATCATCACTGAAATGCAGTTGTTTATTTTTCATTTGTTTATCAATTATTTTAGAAAAACACCAAATACTCGATGTATGGTATTGTATCAATGCAGCAGACATGTGTAAACTATGTCCAAACATATTTGTATAAGAGGAAATCACATTTCAATTTCCATGGTGGTAAGACCTCCGTCCGTATCCCCAATCCCCTTAATTTTAACGATGAGGAAACTTTCTTTGAGTGGCATTTTTAGAAGTAGAATATGTCTTTCAGTATGTTCAGATACAATAAACAAATCACGTTAAAACTCATCCTTATCAGATGAGGAATATATACAGTATATATTCAGGTGATATGGTTTGACTAGAATGAAATTTAAGGGGGATACAGGCGGAAGTCTTTCCACAATATTTTGAAGCTATTGAAATCATCAAACGTCAAACGATAACTCTTCAGGTCTCATAAAAAATGAAAGTTGGGCAAGCCCTCAATACCACCTAAATATAAGGCTTTGCAGCCCAATGGGCTTACACGAAAAAAATGGCTTGCTGCGCGCCTGGCAAACGCAAGAGAATTGCAATACGGGCCTCTAACCACTAATTCTCCGTGACCTGGAGACACATGTGACTGAGCGTATGTTGGGACGTCGTCTGTCATACAGACCCTGAAGCAAATATATCCAAGCCCACGCAAGTCTACAAAATGTGGCAAGTCTAGATTTCCACAGCTTCAGGAGAAAGTCTCAGGGCTCCTTTTCATTATATTATAATTTTTTTTACTATGAACTTTTTTTCTGTAAAATATGTTCATATCAGAGACTAGTTGTTAATCTAGTTCTGACGGGTAGAAGACAAAAGACAAAATGGATACTAGTGCTGTTACATTTTATTATACATATACATTCGTCCTTGTCTCGGTATAAATGTATATTTTCCACCAAATGTACCTATCGGAGGATATCGAAATCTAGGTTAAGCTATTTGAATCATATTTACAATTAAAAGACCCAAACAATGGTTTGTTGTCCAAATCTTTGGTTTTCCATAGTCACAGAACGATAGTTTTTCCCCTTCCGTCTCTAGGAAAACTCACTGCAGGGTTGGGTTATGGAGTGCCATACCAAACACCCACAGCTGGCGGGACCAACATCTCCAGTAACATTTACATCTGCCAACGCTTAATTAGCAAGTGGTGAGGCAATAAGCGAATGAGGCTAAGGGTCCTGTACCATGTTTGTGAAATATCTATGATGCCTTATATGAAAAAATTAAGTCTATCATCTACGCAAGTCTAGCTATGTATGGCGGTAAGTCACTGCTTGAAGAAAGGCTCCTTTAGAATTGTATTTGGTAAATAAATGTATTAGTATTTTCATCATATTGGAAAATACATAGACTAACGCTCAGTGTCTGAATATATATAATTTTGATAGCAACAAACAAACCCATTTAAATTGAAAAGGAGCCCCAGGCAGACACGAGATTCAGTCTGCTAGCCATGACAGTTAGCTATAGATATGTTTACTTTGTAACCCGACCCCCAAAGTGAGTTAGGTTTCTTGCAGATGTTAACAGACCCTGGACCTGAGGAGATCTAGACTGGCTTCATTTAAGGCTTTAACATTGCAGAGAGGGCTTGGCAGTAAGGAAAATAATGTGGTTCAGGGACTGTGAGACAGACTAAGCAGTAAGGAAAATAATGTGGTTCAGGGACTGTGAGACAGACTAGAAAATGCATGGCAGCCTACACTTCATTGTGACTATGATTAAGGCATCATTTCAAAACACAAGGGTTATTTCCTTTGCGTAAACGGACAGGCTTTCGGTGTCAAATTATCAAAGGTGGTGTTATGCTGTCTGGAAATATGGCCTTTTTGTAATGCTTTGGTTGCACATAATAATAAGTGATTGTTGTACATATGATGTTTTTGAAGGATAATCTCAGCTGACTAATACTTTGCACGTGTTTCCCCCCACTCTTTCAATACCCGTAAAAGTTAATTTTCCATATATATGTCTGTAAGAAAATACTGTAAAGTAATGGGATGACAGAATTTGGCCACCTGAGGTAGTGACCACAGCATTCTGGTTATACTGCATTGAGAGAGGACAGAGCTTGGCAAGATACCAATAAATATGCTTATCATTTAAACCTTTATCTGATGTTTGTGGAATGTGATTTTATAATTGAAGATGCTTCCTGCACCTGTAGCCCCGATATAGACGTTGTTAGTGTGTGAATCTTCCAAATTACCTCGTCTCTTTTTTTCAATTGAAATTAAGATCTTTGCCTTTTATCAAAATAATATATTTTCAGTCTTAATTTGCCTATGTCGGAAATCAACCACACTTTAACCACGAGCGTACCCCATCATTCCTTGATACTGTTAAAGAATATACATTGGTACATTTATTATACATTCAAGATTGAACCCAGTTTTGTCACCATATATCCTTCAGTTTTGATGTTAGTGACATGATCTGCACACTGATAATTTTAAAAATGGAATATAAATAATGAGTGTTTGCGATCTTTATCCAATTTAGTTTTCCATTGATCTAGTCATTTTCAGTTTCTATTTCCTCGAAATTCTGTACGAAGGTACTTTTAACAGTTTCACCCAATAACAGTAAAGCATACAGATAATACGTTTCGGTACTTTGGTAGATTAATAAGTACACATTATATTCCATGATATTGAGATACCAAAATGATTAACATAATTATATAATGTATAACAAATTAGACAGCAATAAGCAAAAACAAGAAAGAACACGCATGACCAACATAATGCTGTCAGGTAGTACGCTTTCAATAATTATCGAAACTGCTTAGTTATGAGCTAATTGCAATCACTACAATTTTCTATAGTCTACCCAAGAGATGGAAACAAAATAGGTCTATTACGAAACTTATGAGCTAATTGCAATCGCTACAATTTTCTTTAGTCTACCCAAGAGGTGGAAACAACATATGTGTACAGTTTATTCCGTCGGGTAACTGAAAGTTGAGAAAACGTCCGTATGGAATAATACCTGTATTCCGAATCAAAAAGAGGTCATACCAAGTATGTGCATGTTCACACATTTACAACAGTAATTTACACCGGGAATCATTAATACATTGTAATCATCTTTTATGAGAGTATAGATAATGAAATTTGTTCAGTTATGATCAGTCGGATAACTCATACAAGTGAGCACTAAAATTAGGGACCTACCGGTTCATGTCTGTGTGAACACATCTGTCTGTGTTTTATTGTAATTAGCAGTGTCTCCTTGTATAGAATATATAAGAAGTGTACCTAAGGTCAGTTATTTAAACTGTTATGTAATTTCCATTACAAAAAGTATAAACGATATTACCTACTGGTCAGAAAGACTTATCAGTACCCCAACACCGACCCATCGCCACCACCCCACCCTAGGCCTACCCCATGCCACACCCTCTCCCTCGCACACACACACACTCCCTAACACACATATCACTCTGGCCCATAGACCCGATATTTGAACCTGTTAAACAGACACCATGTGTATGTCAAGAAAGACACGTACGTTATTAGTGGTGCTCAGTCATGGGTATCACATCACCATGTGTTTCTAATTATCTAAGTACATTATGGCGTGGTCGGACGCGCTAACGAACCCTATGTTACAGTTACATTACAGAACCATTGAAATACATGTTAAAGTAGTGCTAATCTTGTAACACTATATTTACCCATTTCCAACCATTTACGCATGTACTAAATATATGACAAACCTAACCCTGGTCATACGAGATTTCAAGGGTATTGAAATGCATGTCCTACAATCACAGCATTTACATATATTACACATGTTAGGAAACACATGGAAACAATGGCCAGATATACACACCTGTGAAATACATGTAAATGCAGAGTTGAATGTTCGATTATTTTAACACCCCTTTAAACGTGTGTAAATCTGACGGCCAGATGATACGTAGATTTCAAACGTTGTTCATATGGCCGCCGGATGAAACGAGTATTTCCTGACGTTAGTAAATTTGGCTAATACAGTCATTTTGTGTGGTGTACTTGATACTGAAGTTGTAGTTTGCTAGTGCAGCCAACCACCTATGCCCAGTTGCATCGAGTCGAGCACTGGTAAGTACATAGGTTAAAGGGTTGTTATCAGTGAACACAACAAAGTCATGCCCATACAAATAGTCATGGAACTTTTCCGAGATGGACCATTTCAAACACAAAAACTCAAGTTTATGTGCTGAATAGTTCCTCTCGAAACGTCCTAATGCTCTTCTTGCATGGGCAATGACACGCAGATTGCCATTATGGAGCTGATACAACACTGCACCCAACCCATGTGTACTTGCATCAGTATGGAGTTCAAAGGGTTGTGAATAGTCTGCATAGCCTAGTACAGGTGGGGAACACAGGCGGCGCTTTAACTCACTGAATGCTTCTTCCTGTTTTGGGCCCAAGATCCAGTCTTGATCCTTGGATGGTCGTCTAGATTTCTTCGAAGCAGATTTGGGCATATGCTCAGAGAGAGGCTTTGAAATCTTTGAAAAGTCGTTGATGAATTTGCGATAGTAACCTCCAAATCCAAGAAATCTTCTGACTTCCTCTGGGTTAGAAGGTGTTGGCCAATGTCTTATATATTGACATTCAGTTATCAGGATATGGAACATTTCGTGTTTCTATCTGAAAATTCCAACCAAAGAACCCACGCTCTGCTACCAAATATTGCGTAGTGGAATAAACATGTGCACAGACCATCTACAAAATGTAACTGAAAACTAATCAGGGACATTTCAAACACTTACCTTGGGCCTAAAAAGGACAGGCAGCTTGCGGACAAAATAGAGATTTTGAAATCCACTTTAATTTTAGTAGCATTACATGCGTGTTTACAACCTGTTCTCAAAGTGTCTCAAACCTCCTCGTGGTGGGAGCTGGGTAGCGCTAATATCTCTTCGCCCCCGTGTGGAACCGGGGGTCGAATAGGTCCACAGCACCACATTGCTGGTCGTTAGAGGCGACCAAATTGGGAAACCTGTTTGCCGTAAGTTGCTCCCCTGGATCGATGGAGGAAGGGATTCACAGTTGGTTGAGGCTAATGTGAGCCTGGAACCGTGTTCCTTTTGCCCCAACACACCATGGCAACTTTGACCCTGACTTCACCTGTGCGGGTGGTAGAATTGGCCTGATTCTATCAATCGGCTGGTCACACTGTGCATGGACAATCACTCTTATTGCAAGTATTGTACATTAATGTGCATTTGTGACATTTGGTGAATGTTTGTCTTTGAAATTATATAATATGTGTTTGCCTAGAGTCATGTGCCAGAAGTCCGGTGGTTCATGGAACCAATCTGGTGATGCTGACCTCTGAATAATGTATGTGAGGACCGAACCAGTCTTGGTAGATAAATGCAGCTATTCGTGTATTATTCTCTGGTGTATATCACCCTGTATCCCTTGTGTCAGCATCTCGGAGATCCGGTGCTGTGTGACACTGTCCTTCTTGACATTCCGCGGTGAATGGCGAACAGGGGTGCCGAATCATTTCTCACCGTTATGGATCCAAAACAACCTGTTTCGAATTGAACGAAAAGAAGAGGCGAATAGATGACATTGGTCAATCTACCATACCTCTGTCTAATAATGCTGATGCATGGGCTCGATCCCTTGTAATGAAGGGAAAAGATTACAAAAAACGTTAAAATTAAATCCATTTGCTATATCCAGGGCAATTTCTGGAATTTGTGGGGAAATGATGAATGTCACCCATCTGCGTAGTGGCTCCTTTTGTATTGAATGTTTTCAAGTTAATTTAAGAACCGTTTCCTGTATAATTTGTTGTTTCAGAGACTACATGCTTGACGGCGGAAGCAACAAGCATTTACCTTCACAGTACACACATAACAACACATAATTCATAAGAACAGAATCAGGAAAATCGAAATAATTGTTTGATGACAAAAGCTGACATGGATTTCAAACTTTAGGCGTTATTCTAGTGTGATAATACCAGTTGCTTGAAGTGTTTGAGTTTGAACACACAATATATCGAGTTTCGGTGAAAAATGATATCAGGATATCGGAAACACATTTGTACAGTGATTGATCACAAACTTGACAATAACATTGAACTTTTTCCATTTGTATATGTTGCTTCTTATATTTTGTCCAGTTGAAATCAGAATTCTTTTTCTATGAGCGGATTTTATTGCCCTATGTTCAGCAAATTATACAACAATGATGTTTAACTTACAGCGGGCACTAGCTACAACGAGGAAGCATCAGAAATGGGCAATTGAGTGTTGAGAAAGGTCTTTTTCCACTAAAGGTGAGTAGCTAATGTAGCATCTTAACACAGAGACCAACTGTGCCCTCCATTCTTTAATTGGACATGATATGTTTGACATTAGCAGCAAACCCTGTGCCTTTTAAAACTAAGTTAAATAAACCTGTTGATATGAGGCCGTGTTATATGCACAAAAATGGTTTTCTAAGCTGCCTGGCAAAGAAGGTTATCACTTTTAAAAGTAATTGTATTTGAAATCAAACAACGCTGGTACAGGTTTGATAGCAAGCAAAACACATTTTCCAAAACGCAGCATGGTCACGAAAACAACGGGAAAACTTCACACAAATCATACCTTTTTTCAAACGTGAAAAATGGAATTGTGGGACATTGATCCAAATGCAGCTGCATGATTGTGGCATAAATACTGATGTTGGACAGAACAAGCTTGTAGTAACCAATGGACCACCTCGATTTTGACAGTATTTATGCAAGCGCTACTCTTCGAGACAGGGCGATCAGCATGGCCAGTATGGGTCTTCAGAACGTCAACTAGCAAGAACGTTCAACTGCAGCCAGGCCACCACCACTGGCCAAATTGATAAACCGGTACCAGCAAACAGGCGAAACCCATGACCGCCCAAGATCAGGAAGACCAAGAGTCACGACACCGGCCTAAGAACGCTACATCTAGCAGATCCACCTCCAGAACAGCTTCGTGATGGTGATGTCAACAGTGGCGACACCACTAGGACACGCCATCAGCAGACGGACAGTCTTTCGACGATTTGGTATGGCTGGTATACGAGAGCCTAACGCCCGTTCCGTGGAACCTTCAACACAGGCTGAAATGGGCACGAACGGTGGCAGCAAAGGGACTGGGAGAGTGAGCGAATTTGGTTTTACGCCACATTCAGCAATATTCCAGCTATATGGCGGCGGTCTGTAAATAATCAAGTCTGGACCAGATAATCCAGTGATCAACAGCATGAGCATCGATCTACGGAATTGGGAACCGATGACATGTGTCAACCAGGTCAGCGAGCCTGACCACCGATTCCGTTAGTCGCCTCTTTACAACAAGCATGGGTTACTGGAGATCACTTCTAACCCGGATCGTCACTGGTGGAACTGAGAGAGGGTGCTATTTACAGATTAAAGTCTGTTCAGAATCGATGGCATTTGTCGGCAGAGAAAAACAGGGCTGGTTATCATCCTAGGAAATCTGAATGACCAACAATACAGGGGTGAAGTGTTCAGACCTTTTTCTGGTTTCCTTCATTCGACAACAGCCAAGAGGAATTATTTTGCAGCCGCCAGAATTGTTCGAGAATACGTCAAGGTATTGCCTTGGCCAGTGAGCACGTTCTCCAGACATGAACCCCTTTGAACATCTCAGGGATCTTCTCAGCTAAAACAGCGTGTACCACGGGAACATGAAGTAAGAAACGGATTAGGGATTGGGGATTCGAATCCCGAATCTGAATCTTCTTTCACATTCGGGAATCTGTGTTGTTTTTTTGTAGTCGGGATTCGAATTCCGAATCTGAATTTTTTTCATATTCGGGTGTTTTTCTTTTGCACATTCGACACTCGGCATTCGGCATTCGTATTTGGTATTTGAACTCTTATTAGTCATTTCATTAAAACATTTGGTGAGCGAGTGAGTGAGTTTAGTTTTACGCCGCACTCAGCAATATGCCAGCTGAATGGCGGCGGTCTGTAAATAATCGAGTCTGGACCAGACGATCCAATGATCAACAGCATGAGCATCGATCTGCGCAATGGGGAACCGATAACATGTGTCAACCAAGCCAGCGAGTCTGACCGCCCGATCCCGTTAGTTGCCTCTTACGACAAGCATGGGTTACTGAAGGCCAATTCTAACCCGGACCTTCACGGGTATTAACACATTTGGAATCTTATTTTTTTGTCATATTCTGGATTCGAATTCCGAATCTGAATATTTTTTTCATATTCTGGATTCGAATCCCGAATCTGAATGTTTTTCATATTCGGTATGTTTCTTTAGCACATTCGGTACTCGGCATTCGGCATTCAGTATTCAGTATAAATCTTATTATGCATTTCTTTTTTACATATTTGGAATTCGGAACTTCAGTGTCCTTGTAACTATGGGGCGGAGGGGTAGCCTTGTGGTTAAAACGTTCGCTCATCACGCTGAAGTCCAGGGTTCGATTCCCACATGGGTACAATGTGTGAAGCCCATTTCTGATGTCCCCGCCGTGATATTGCTGGATTATTGCTAAAAGCGGCGTAAAATCAAACTCACTCCTCCTTGTAACTATACTCTTTGCACCTTGATCTGTCATCGTATCTGTCGTCCTTGACGTTGCCGTGCACCCTCGGAAATAGTGAACGGTCCTGAAGCTCTTCCGTGCTTGCAGGCGTAAAACCCTCGATGACGATCGAAGAAAAAGACGAACAATGTCAATATTCATATTTCTTCATTCAGCTAAAACGTCCAACTATGTCACCCATCCTATATTATAGAACCAGTGACAGGAACCAATGAATGAATGCATTATTGAATAAACGAAGGGAAGAAGTTTGAGATTTTTCCGACTAACCATACTTTTCTAAATACGGGTTTGTGGTTTAATGGATATTAACGTACCTTTGGAAAAAAACCTTGCATTTTTATCACCAAAGTGAGGTGGAGTCATGTGAAGCGACTGCACCATCAGTGAGGTTGTGTGATGCAATTAAACCTGCAAACTACGATTGGTACTTGCGACCAAGATAATGTACACTATCCAAAGAATGGTTAGCTACAACGGAAATGGATACTGAGGCACTATTCAGACCGAGGAACAATGCATCTGTTGTCTCAACCCACCTATGAATACCTTATATTGTAATTATGATGTAAAACATCTGTCCCTCAGCTAATGACGTGTGCATCTTAAGATTTATAGAAATTTCATTTTTAAGGGATGTTTTATTCTAATTATATGAATGTCAAGCTGTGAACAATCACATATCACTGAAATGTGCAAATACATTAATGAAAACAACCGATTTGGGTAAAGACAGCCATGTTATAAAGGGCGTAAATATGGTCAACGTATCTGCAAAGTCTATGATAATTCTTAACGGTAGTAATTTTGCCACAACCAAATATTCAGTCTCCAAACATCAGTCCCAACTAACTGTGAGCTTTCGAGTAGTTTAGAAAGTTCAAATAAAATTCATGAACACAATGAAATACAAATTCTTGAAAATTAACGTGCTGTACCTTGTTCCTAAAGATGAAGACACATCTATGAAAACATGACTGACTTTAGAAGTAATATCAATGTGTCAGTAATTCAAATGATTTCAACAAATTTGTATAATTTTGTATCTTAAATTTCAGGAATTATGTATAATTACAATAATTATATGTTACAGTGAATATGTAATACCAGGGATTATGTACAATACTTGACATTTTCAGTGATTTTGTATAATGTCTGACTCACTCAGTGATTATATACCCAGCAGCATAAAACGCAAGTACTAATTCAAAATAACATAGGCACTGTAATCAGATCATAACAGAAATGGACATAATAAGCAGATCAAAACATTTTTGGTGTACAATATCTTGACACATCAATGAATAACTCAGCACAATGCCAAGACATTACGTCAACGTTTGCAGTCAATTCAGACCCTTGACTTCAGTATCTAGTGTGACCACCACGAGTGGCAATAACTGCAGCACAGCGTCTATGCATGGAGTGCGCCAATCGATTGATGAAGGAAATTGGCACCTGGAACCACACTCTGAGAAAGGCCTGACGAAATAGATTGGCTGTGTTCGGCCTTGGTATGACATTGTTCAGTCTCCTCTGAATTTCATCCCAAAGATGTTCAGTTGGGTTTAAATCAGGACTAAGGGCTGGCCACCGCATAATATTGACACCGTTCTGCTGTAAGAAGTCCCGTGTAGCTCTGGCGAGTATAGGCCCAGGCGTTATCATGCTGGTAAATGTTGTTCCGGTGACGTGCGAAATGTGGTATGACGTCGGGTCTGAGAGCTTGGTCGATGTGGCGCACCGCTGTGATGCCACCTCCTCTGTTGTTGGTTAAACTGTTGTCGTTTACGCCGATGACGAGGGGTGAGGATAGGTCCACGGTAAGCAGTGGTATTGTCAGACACCCAGGCTGTTAACATGTCCTTCACATCACATTTGGCAGGCTCAACGGAACCTTAGGATTGGGGGTGACGTGGTTTTACCATGTATGATCTTGGTGCAAGGTCATATCTGTGACACCTCCTCAATGACAGCAGCAGTAAATTCGGGATTCGAATCCCGAATATGAAAAATTCAAGTCCAAGAAACCCAAATGTTGAAAAACTGTTCAAATATCGGAAACTGTAGTTTGGTTGTTTATGTTTTAAGGTACCCAGGTATACAACGAGCACCTAGTACATTAACAGGGGGCTGAAATATAAGAGTTCAAATACCGAATGCCGAGTGTCGAATGTGCAAAATGCCCAATCTGGAAAAAAATCAGATTCGAGATTCGAATCCCGAATATGGAAAAAATATTCAGATTCGAGTTCAAATCTAGAAACTTGAACAGACTTTCTTGGCCTTATGGTAGAGTTTCTGCCGACGTCATGAGGAGACGTGAGTTGGCGTGTATGGAGGCCCAGGGTGGTCACACTTGCTATTGATTGATAACGTGTCTCTTTATGTGACTCTTATGATTATGAACCCTTCATGCATCTTCATCATAAGCATCTATATGTAACTAGTATTTTCTGGTAGGGATGTGGTTGCCCAGTGGTTAAAGCGTCCGCTGGTCACACCGAAGACCAGGTTCTATTCCCTACTTGGGTGCAATGTGTAAAACCCATTTCGGGTATCTCCACGGTGATATTGTTTGGATAATGCTAAAAGCAATAAACTCACTCCAGTGGTAGTGATGTACTTGGTTTACACATGTCATCATATCAAGTTGAGTAGCTTATGAACACTGGATTGCCCGGTCAGACTCGATTATTTACGGATCGTCGCCATACAGCTGGAGTATTGCTGAGCACGGCGTTAAACATCAAACAAAGAAACAAATAAACGGTATCTATATGTCTGAAGGAAACTGACTCGTATGTGATAAGCGATTGCCATCATATTTTTAATAAGAATTCTTCGGTTTGTTTGTGTCAACCATGTCAGCGAGCCTGACCAACCGAGCCATTAGTCGTGTCTTAGGGGCGGTGGGGCTGCCTAATGGTTAAAGCGTCCGCTCGTCACGCCGAAGACCCGGGTTCGATTCCGCACATTGGTACAACATGTGAAGCCCATTTCTGGTGTCCCCGCCGTGATATTGCTGGAATAATGCTAAAAGCGGCGTAAAACTAAATTCACTCACTCTTAGTCGCATCTTACGACATGCATGGGTTGTTGATGACCAATTGCAGCCCAGATATCCACAGGTTAGCCCTGACAGACAGAAGTTGTGCTGAGAGAGAGTTGGACGAATGACAATATCACTGACGGCATCTGTCCTCCTGAGAGGATACGTAAGTCCACAAACATTCAAAGTAAATTGAAACTCTCCACTATTTATAATCGTAGAATATGTGTGTTTTAAATGTATGGCTAGATTTGTCTACGTTGCTAACAGCTGAAGGGATGGTGTAAATCCAGCTAGGGTCCATGCAGGAAGCTAATGTACTGTAAGTACCCATGGTCCCCTAGTATGGTGATCTACCTTCAGTCGTTGGCAATCTATAGCTTGTTTTTATATTGTATTGTCACTCCCTCCCTCCAATATTTTAGATTGAATTACTAGTTTTAAATGGATATCTGTGATACACTAGTAGTTTTACTGTTCTTCGTCAACAGGTTTTAATTTCTTACTTTATTGATCTTTTAATATAATTATAAACTGTTCTCGTCACGATATGGCTGAAATATTGCCGATGTGACGATAAACATTAATTCACTCACTCACTCACTGACGGCATCAGTGTGAATAAACAAAATAAAATCTATAATATATACACTAGATTGGTGAACATGACGTTTTAAAACCACAAGAACTACCTCCGATCACACCAGATTCTCCTTTATTGTAGGTGAATCAGTGCTGAAATATATATTCTTTAGTGCGATGTTTTGTCACAGCAACATTGAAGGATGTGTGACGATATCGTTTGCTAAACCAAGATGGAAAACAAGGATGCTGTTGTCTCGACCTCTTGATGTCACAGTCAGATAGATAAAACAAACAGGCCTGTTACGACGTAAATTGTAATAAAACGCAAATTGTAATACTTGCAGCAAATTGTAATAAACTTGACGTAAATTGTAATAAAAACGTAAATTGTAATACAAATTGACGTAAATTGTATTACGCAAATTGTAATAAAATTGACGTAAATTGTAATAATTTTCGTTGCGGTAAAATGTAATAAATATTTACGTAAATTGTAATAACAGTTTTAATCACTCGTAAATACGCGGGTGTTTGTTTTTCGTTGCATTTCATGCATCATATAAGCTTGTTAGGGCGATAACTCAAGAAAGAAATGATGGATTTTGTTCAAATTTGGTACCAAGGTATATTGGCGAGATTCACCGACACAAGTGAGAAATGGAGTGACCTTGAGATAATTTTCAAGGTCACAGCAAAAATCTGAGGGTTTTGCCAACATAAAGATTGTTAGCGCGATAACCCAAGAAGAATTGACAAATCTTAGCCAAATGACGAAAATGATATTCGTCCTGATATATAATCGATATAAAATCTCTTACTGTCCTCTGTATCATGTCTTTTCGCAAATATATTTTGAGGTTTTGATATGTATAAATATAAAAGTGGGGCTGGTATTTCTAACGGGTATATCAAATCAAATCAGATCAAATTAGATATTTGTATAGCGCTACATATCCAGAGTCCTGCTCATGTCCGCTTAGTCGAATGCTCGTTTGAAGAGGATGGTTTTGACACAAGATCGGAAACTGTTGATATTTTCCGATTTTCTGACATTTTCTGGTAATCAATTCCAGAGTACAGCACCCGGTCTGCTAAATGATCTTTCTCCGTATGTTGTAGTTCGGACAAATCGAATAGCCTAGCTGATTAGCAATAAAATGCATCACAAATTAAACTTCAGGAAACAAAATATGCAAGAAACATTTTTGTATGTTTGAGATTGGTAGAGGTCGGCTAGAATCAAACTTAGATATTAAACTGCACAAAAAGGCAATTTGAAACTACAATCGCTTGTTCAAATGACTCCCCTTCGGTTTACTGAAAGAACAGGGGAAAGAAATGATGGATTATGTTCAAATTTGGTACCAAGGTTTATTGACGAGATTTACCGACACCACTTGAATTTAGTGACCTTGAGGTCATTTTAAAGGTCACAGCGAAGGTGTAACAGTTTTGCACATGCTAAGCTTGGTAGCCGCGAACTTAGGAAAGTATTAATTGATTTTGATCCAATTTTATATCAAGGTGTATTGGCGGGAATCACCTACACCATTTGAAACAAAATATGCAAAAACATGTTGTATGTTGATAAAAGTCAAACATAGATATTAAACTGCACAAAAAAGCAATTTTAAACTACAATCGCTTGTTCAAGTGACTCCCCCTTCATGTTTACTGAAAGGGCTTGTTTTGGAGACACTACCCACCCCCTTTCAGTTGACGTCATCATAAGGATATAATTCATCCTAGAGTTTTCACTTATTCATACATGGTGTCAAGGGTTCAAACTAAATACTGATGGTCACACAAGTGTCAACTCTCAATATGTTGTATATCTGGACACAATGTTTTTGAAAATTTAAAATGAGGGTGTCCTAAAAACAGTCCCCGTCTAAATGTAAATCAAGCAGTCCAAATCTTTGAATGTTGATGATGACGGGAAGTCATCAATACTATGCTGAACATATTTTATATGATATTATCTGAGGGTATACCATTATCCAAGAGGTAGGCAATAGTGCAGTTGTAAGGCGTCTGCCTATCACGCTGAAGACCCGGTTTCGAGGAGGCACCGAGGTTCGGTTCCCGAGATGGGCACATTTGCGTACTATCCATGGACAAGATACTTAGATCTACACTGTCTCAGTTCACCCAGCTGTAAAATGGGTACCCGTGAGTATGTGCTGGCAATGTGAGTGTTTAGTTCATTGCGCCTAACAGGCAGCATGGCTGTACAGTCCCCAGGGAGTATCGGAAACTACGATAGTGTCCTATGATCGGAGATAGTAATGTACGTAGCGCCGTGAGCAGGCAATGTGCCTGGATGTGAGCGCTATATAAGCGGACTATTACTATTACTAGATACCAAATGGGAGATCGTTTTCCATTTTCTTCAAATTTGCAAGAAACATAATACCCCAATGTTGTGATGACTTATATCTCGTTAACCACATTACCCACATGAACTTTTGGATATGACTTTGCTAATGATTCCTTCAAAATAGAATGGAAGCTTTTTTTCAAACATTGGACATCGAGAATATAGTTAGTTTGACTACTTTTTCAACGCCCCTCGTAACATGCTTAAAGAAAAGAGAACGTCTAAGGAAAAAAACATTTCGATCTCTGAATACTTCTGAGCTATTTAAATACAAAAAGCAAAGGAATAAAGTAAATAATCTGAAAAGAATAGCCAAGGGAAACTTTTAATCTACTTTTGATAACTATTTATCACCTCAGTCTACTCAATCAGGTGGTTACTACTTCATCGGGACCAATTTCCCCTTCTTGTCACTGATGATTCTGGGATACCTTCAGTTTTTACAGATTTGGATAAAGCTCAAACATTAAATGAATATTTTGTATCTGTTTCAAATGTTACTGATGGCGGCAAGACTTTGCCACCTCTTAGCCATCGCTGTGTTAACAGTATAACAAATCAGCAAACACATCTACATGTAATTGACCTGATGGCATTAACATGAGAGTGTTAAAAGAAATAAGTACATCTATAGCTGAACCTCTTTGTTTTGTTGTACAATATATCACTGAGTGACTGTATTTCCTACATTGTGGAAAACGGGTAATGTTACTCCTATTTTGAAAGAAGGAGATGCATCCCCCCTGAACTCCTAACGGCCGGTTAAATCCTTAACCGGCCGTTAGGTAACCGTACGTTAAATATGCGTTGTTCAAAACATGGTTTGTCATGCCGTTAGCTAACGTCGCCTTCAAAGTTTAACAGTGTGGTTAACGTCACTGGTTAGCTTCCATATATCCCATAGTTTCGTTTTCTGTTTACTTCCGGTTTACCAAAAATGGAAACGCAAAATGTCGCATGCACCCCAAGGAAAAAGAGAAGTCGAAATTTCTCTGCTGACGAAGAGAATGTAATCCAGTCAATGGTTGAGGCCAACTCTATAGTTTATCATAGGCATGCGATGTCGTAGCGTTACGAACGTTTGTATTGGAAAACAAGGTTCCAGCCGTTTGCATAATTTATATTTCAAGACATATGATCCCAGCTCTGTGTGGGACTTACTTCAATTCCAGCAACAGAAAAGACATTTTAATGAAAAAACTATAGCACAGCTATAGATAAAATATGATGAATCCATGAAAATAATATTAATATTAGAAGCATGTTGTCCGTGGATAGAAACTGTATAAATATTACACACAGAGTTACGCGCTACGTACATTACTATCTCCGATCATAGGACACTATCGTAGTTTCCGATACTCCCTGGGGACTGTACAGCCATGCTGCCTGTTAGGCGCAATGAACTAAACACTCACATTGCCAGCACATACTCACGGGTACCCATTTTACAGCTGGGTGAACTGAGACAGTGTAGATCTAAGTATCTTGTCCATGGATAGTACGCAAATGTGCCCATCTCGGGAACCGAACCTCGGTGCCTCCTCGAAACCGGGTCTTCAGCGTGATAGGCAGACGCCTTACAACTGCACTATTGCCTACCTCTTGGATAATGGTATACCCTCAGATAATATCATATAAAATATGTTCAGCATAGTATTGGATGACTTCCCGTCATCATCAACATTCAAAGATTTGGACTGCTTGATTTACATTTAGACGGGGACTGTTTTTTTTTTTTTTAGGACACCCTCATTTTAAATTTTCAAAAACATTGTGTCCAGATATACAACATATTGAGAGTTGACACTTGTGTGACCATCAGTATTTAGTTTGAACCCTTGACACCATGTATGAATAAGTGAAAACTCTAGGATGAATTATATCCTTATGATGACGTCAACTGAAAGGGGGTGGGTAGTGTCTCCAAAACAAGCCCTTTCAGTAAACATGAAGGGGGAGTCACTTGAACAAGCGATTGTAGTTTAAAATTGCTTTTTTGTGCAGTTTAATATCTATGTTTGACTTTTATCAACATACAACATGTTTTTTGCATATTTTGTTTCAATTGGTGTAGGGTGATTCCCGCCAATACACCTTGATATAAAATTGGATCAAAATCAATTAATACTTTCCTAAGTTCGCGGCTACCAAGCTTAGCATGTGCAAAACTGTTACACCTTCGCTGTGACCTTTAAAATGACCTCAAGGTCACTAAATTCAAGTGGTGTCGGTAAATCTCGTCAATAAACCTTGGTACCAAATTTGAACATAATCCATCATTTCTTTCCCCTGTTCTTTCAGTAAACCGAAGGGGAGTCATTTGAACAAGCGATTGTAGTTTCAAATTGCCTTTTTGTGCAGTTTAATATCTAAGTTTGATTCTAGCCGACCTCTACCAATCTCAAACATACAAAAATGTTTCTGGCATATTTTGTTTCCTGAAGTTTAATTTGTGATGCATTTTATTGCTAATCAGCTAGGCTATTCGATTTGTCCGAACTACAACATACGGAGAAAGATCATTTAGCAGACCGGGTGCTGTACTCTGGAATTGATTACCAGAAAATGTCAGAAAATCGGAAAATATCAACAGTTTCCGATCTTGTGTCAAAACCATCCTCTTCAAACGAGCATTCGACTAAGCGGACATGAGCAGGACTCTGGATATGTAGCGCTATACAAATATCTAATTTGATCTGATTTGATTTGATATACCCGTTAGAAATACCAGCCCCACTTTATATTTATACATATCAAAACCTCAAAATATATTTGCGAAAAGACATGATACAGAGGACAGTAAGAGATTTTATATCGATTATATATCAGGACGAATATCATTTTCGTCATTTGGCTAAGATTTGTCAATTCTTTCTTGGGTTATCGCGCTAACAATCTTTATGTTGGCAAAACCCTCAGATTTTTGCTGTGACCTTGAAAATTATCTCAAGGTCACTCCATTTCACTTGTGTCGGTGAATCTCGCCAATATACCTTGGTACCAAATTTGAACAAAATCCATCATTTCTTTCTTGAGTTATCGCCCTAACAAGCTTATATGATGCATGAAATGCAACGAAAAACAAACACCCGCGTATTTACGAGTGATTAAAACTGTTATTACAATTTACGTAAATATTTATTACATTTTACCGCAACGAAAATTATTACAATTTACGTCAATTTTTATTACAATTTGCGTAATACAATTTACGTCAATTTGTATTACAATTTACGTTTTTATTACAATTTACGTCAAGTTTATTACAATTTGCTGCAAGTATTACAATTTGCGTTTTTATTACAATTTACGTCGTAACAGGCCTGTTTGTTTTATCTATCTGACTGTGACATCAAGAGGTCGAGACAACAGCATCCTTGTTTTCCATCTTGGTTTAGCAAACGATATCGTCACACATCCTTCAATGTTGCTGTGACAAAAACATCGCACTAAAGAATATATACTTCAGCACTGATTCACCTACAATAAAGGAGAATCTGGTGTGATCGGAGGTAGTTCTTGTGGTTTTAAAACGTCATGTTCACCAATCTAGTGTATATATTATAGATTTTATTTTGTTTATTCACACTGATGCCGTCAGTGAGTGAGTGAGTGAATTAATGTTTATCGTCACATCGGCAATATTTCAGCCATATCGTGACGAGAACAGTTTATAATTATATTAAAGATCAATAAAGTAAGAAATTAAAAACCTGTTGACGAAGAACAGTAAAACTACTAGTGTATCACAGATATCCATTTAAAACTAGTAATTCAATCTAAAATATTGGAGGGAGGGAGTGACAATACAATATAAAAACAGGCTATAGATTGCCAACGACTGAAGGTAGATCACCATACTAGGGACCATGGGTACTTACAGTACATTAGCTTCCTGCATGGACCCTAGCTGGATTTACACCATCCCTTCAGCTGTTAGCAACGTAGACAAATCTAGCCATACATTTAAAAACACACATATTCTACGATTAAAAATAGTGGAGAGTTTCAATTTACTTTGAATGTTTGTGGACTTACGTATCCTCTCAGGAGGACAGATGCCGTCAGTGATATTGTCATTCGTCCAACTCTCTCTCAGCACAACTTCTGTCTGTCAGGGCTAACCTGTGGATATCTGGGTTGCAATTGGTCATCAACAACCCATGCATGTCGTAAGATGCGACTAAGAGTGAGTGAATTTAGTTTTACGCCGCTTTTAGCATTATTCCAGCAATATCACGGCGGGGGACACCAGAAATGGGCTTCACATGTTGTACCAATGTGCGGAATCGAACCCGGGTCTTCGGCGTGACGAGCGGACGCTTTAACCATTAGGCAGCCCCACCGCCCCTAAGACACGACTAATGGCTCGGTTGGTCAGGCTCGCTGACATGGTTGACACAAACAAACCGAAGAATTCTTATTAAAAATATGATGGCAATCGCTTATCACATACGAGTCAGTTTCCTTTCAGACATATAGATACCGTTTATTTGTTTCTTTGTTTGATGTTTAACGCCGTGCTCAGCAATACTCCAGCTGTATGGCGACGATCCGTAAATAATCGAGTCTGGACCGGGCAATCCAGTGTTCATAAGCTACTCAACTTGGATATGATGACATGTGTAAACCAAGTACATCACTACCACTGAGTGAGTTTATTGCTTTTAGCATTATCCAAACAATATCACCGTGGGAGATACCCGAAATGGGTTTTACACATTGCACCCAAGTAGGGAATAGAACCCGGGTCTTCGGTGTGACCAGCGGACGCTTTAACCACTGGGCAACCACATCCCTACCAGAAAATACTAGTTACATATAGATGCTTATGATGAAGATGCATGAAGGGTTCATAATCATAAGAGTCACATAAAGAGACACGTTATCAATCAATAGCAAGTGTGACCACCCTGGGCCTCCATACACGCCAACTCACGTCTCCTCATGACGTCGGCAGAAATCCTCTTCCATAAGGCCAAGAAAGTCTGTTCAAGTTTCTAGATTTGAATCCCGAATCTGAATATTTTTTTCCATATTCGGGATTCGAATCTCGAATCTGATTTTTTTTCCAGATTCGGTATTTTTGCACATTCGACACTCGGCATTCGGTATTTGAACTCTTATATTTCAGCCCCCTGTTAATGTACTAGGTGCTCGTTGTATACCTGGGTACCTTAAAACATAAACAACCAAACTACAGTTTCCGATATTTGAACAGTTTTCTCAACATTTGGGTTTCGGGACTTGAATTTCTTTTCATATTCGGGATTCGAATCCCGAATTTACTGCTGCTGTCATTGAGGAGGTGTCACAGATATGACCTTGCACCAAGATCATACATGGTAAACCACGTCACCCCCAATCCTAAGGTTCCGTTGAGCCTGCCAAATGTGATGTGAAGGACATGTTAACAGCCTGGGTGTCTGACAATACCACTGCTTACCGTGGACCTATCCTCACCCCTCGTCATCGGCGTAAACGACAACAGTTTAACCAACAACAGAGGAGGTGGCATCACAGCGGTGCGCTACATCGACCAAGCTCTCAGACCCGACGTCATACCACATTTCGCACGTCACCGGAACAACATTTACCAGCATGATAACGCCTGGGCCTATACTGCCAGAGCTACACGGGACTTCTTACAGCAGAACGGTGTCAATATTATGCGGTGGCCAGCCCTTAGTCCTGATTTAAACCCAACTGAACATCTTTGGGATGAAATTCAGAGGAGACTGAACAATGTCATACCAAGGCCGAACACAGCCAATCTATTTCGTCAGGCCTTTCTCAGAGTGTGGTTCCAGGTGCCAATTTCCTTCATCAATCGATTGGCGCACTCCATGCATAGACGCTGTGCTGCAGTTATTGCCACTCGTGGTGGTCACACTAGATACTGAAGTCAAGGGTCTGAATTGACTGCAAACGTTGACGTAATGTCTTGGCATTGTGCTGAGTTATTCATTGATGTGTCAAGATATTGTACACCAAAAAATGTTTTTGATCTGCTTATTATGTCCATTTCTGTTATGATCTGATTACAGTGCCTATGTTATTTTGAATTAGTACTTGCGTTTTTATGCTGCTGGGTATATAATCACTGAGTGAGTCAGACATTATACAAAATCACTGAAAATGTCAAGTATTGTACATAATCCCTGGTATTACATATTCACTGTAACATATAATTATTGTAATTATACATAATTCCTGAAATTTAAGATACAAAATTATACAAATTTGCTGAAATCATTTGAATTACTGACACATTGATATTACTTCTAAAGTCAGTCATGTTTTCATAGATGTGTCTTCATCTTTAGGAACAAGGTACAGCACGTTAATTTTCAAGAATTTGTATTTCATTGTGTTCATGAATTTTTATTTGAACTTTCTAAACTACTCGAAAGCTCACAGTTAGTTGGGACTGATGTTTGGAGACTGAATATTTGGTTGTGGCAAAATTACTACCGTTAAGAATTATCATAGACTTTGCAGATACGTTGACCATATTTACGCCCTTTATAACATGGCTGTCTTTACCCAAATCGGTTGTTTTCATTAATGTATTTGCACATTTCAGTGATATGTGATTGTTCACAGCTTGACATTCATATAATTAGAATAAAACATCCCTTAAAAATGAAATTTCTATAAATCTTAAGATGCACACGTCATTAGCTGAGGGACAGATGTTTTACATCATAATTACAATATAAGGTATTCATAGGTGGGTTGAGACAACAGATGCATTGTTCCTCGGTCTGAATAGTGCCTCAGTATCCATTTCCGTTGTAGCTAACCATTCTTTGGATAGTGTACATTATCTTGGTCGCAAGTACCAATCGTAGTTTGCAGGTTTAATTGCATCACACAACCTCACTGATGGTGCAGTCGCTTCACATGACTCCACCTCACTTTGGTGATAAAAATGCAAGGTTTTTTTCCAAAGGTACGTTAATATCCATTAAACCACAAACCCGTATTTAGAAAAGTATGGTTAGTCGGAAAAATCTCAAACTTCTTCCCTTCGTTTATTCAATAATGCATTCATTCATTGGTTCCTGTCACTGGTTCTATAATATAGGATGGGTGACATAGTTGGACGTTTTAGCTGAATGAAGAAATATGAATATTGACATTGTTCGTCTTTCTTCGATCGTCATCGAGGGTTTTACGCCTGCAAGCACGGAAGAGCTTCAGGACCGTTCACTATTTCCGAGGGTGCACGGCAACGTCAAGGACAGATACGATGACAGATCAAGGTGCAAAGAGTATAGTTACAAGGAGTGAGTGAGTTTGATTTTACGCCGCTTTTAGCAATAATCCAGCAATATCACGGCGGGGACATCAGAAATGGGCTTCACACATTGTACCCATGTGGGGAATCGAACCCGGGACTTCAGCGTGATGAGCGAACGTTTTAACCACAAGGCTACCCCTCCGCCCCATAGTTACAAGGACACTGAAGTTCCGAATTCCAAATATGTAAAAGAAATGCATAATAAGATTTATACTGAATACTGAATGCCGAATGCCGAGTACCGAATGTGCTAAAGAAACATACCGAATATGAAAAACATTCAGATTCGGGATTCGAATCCAGAATATGAAAAAAATATTCAGATTCGGAATTCGAATCCAGAATATGACAAAAAATAAGATTCCAAATGTGTTAATACCGGTGAAGGTCCGGGTTAGAATTGGCCTTCAGTAACCCATGCTTGTCGTAAGAGGCAACTAACGGGATCGGGCGGTCAGACTCGCTGGCTTGGTTGACACATGTTATCGGTTCCCCATTGCGCAGATCGATGCTCATGCTGTTGATCATTGGATCGTCTGGTCCAGACTCGATTATTTACAGACCGCCGCCATTCAGCTGGCATATTGCTGAGTGCGGCGTAAAACTAAACTCACTCACTCGCTCACCAAATGTTTTAATGAAATGACTAATAAGAGTTCAAATACCAAATACGAATGCCGAATGCCGAGTGTCGAATGTGCAAAGGAAAAACACCCGAATATGAAAAAAATTCAGATTCGGAATTCGAATCCGACTACAAAAAAACAACACAGATTCCCGAATGTGAAAGAAGATTCAGATTCGGGATTCGAATCCCCAATCCCTAATCCGTTTCTTACTTCATGTTCCCGTGGTACACGCTGTTTTAGCTGAGAAGATCCCTGAGATGTTCAAAGGGGTTCATGTCTGGAGAACGTGCTCACTGGCCAAGGCAATACCTTGACGTATTCTCGAACAATTCTGGCGGCTGCAAAATAATTCCTCTTGGCTGTTGTCGAATGAAGGAAACCAGAAAAAGGTCTGAACACTTCACCCCTGTATTGTTGGTCATTCAGATTTCCTAGGATGATAACCAGCCCTGTTTTTCTCTGCCGACAAATGCCATCGATTCTGAACAGACTTTAATCTGTAAATAGCACCCTCTCTCAGTTCCACCAGTGACGATCCGGGTTAGAAGTGATCTCCAGTAACCCATGCTTGTTGTAAGAGGCGACTAACGGAATCGGGTGGTCAGGCTCGCTGACCTGGTTGACACATGTCATCGGTTCCCAATTCCGTAGATCGATGCTCATGCTGTTGATCACTGGATTATCTGGTCCAGACTTGATTATTTACAGACCGCCGCCATATAGCTGGAATATTGCTGAATGTGGCGTAAAACTAAATTCGCTCACTCTCCCAGTCCCTTTGCTGCCACCGTTCGTGCCCATTTCAGCCTGTGTTGAAGGTTCCACGGAACGGGCGTTAGGCTCGTATACCAGCCATACCAAATCGTCGAAAGACTGTCCGTCTGCTGATGGCGTGTCCTAGTGGTGTCGCCACTGTTGACATCACCATCACGAAGCTGTTCTGGAGGTGGATCTGCTAGATGTAGCGGTCTTAGGCCGGTGTCGTGACTCTTGGTCTTCCCGATCTTGGGCGGTCATGGGTTTCGCCTGTTTGCTGGTACCGGTTTATCAATTTGGCCAGTGGTGGTGGCCTGGCTGCAGTTGAACGTTCTTGCTAGTTGACGTTCTGAAGACCCATACTGGCCATGCTGATCGCCCTGTCTCGAAGAGTAGCGCTTGCATAAATACTGTCAAAATCGAGGTGGTCCATTGGTTACTACAAGCTTGTTCTGTCCAACATCAGTATTTATGCCACAATCATGCAGCTGCATTTGGATCAATGTCCCACAATTCCATTTTTCACGTTTGAAAAAAGGTATGATTTGTGTGAAGTTTTCCCGTTGTTTTCGTGACCATGCTGCGTTTTGGAAAATGTGTTTTGCTTGCTATCAAACCTGTACCAGCGTTGTTTGATTTCAAATACAATTACTTTAAAAGTGATAACCTTCTTTTGCCAGGCAGCTTAGAAAACCATTTTTTGTGCATATAACACGGCCTCATATCAACAGGTTTATTTAACTTAGTTTTAAAAGGCACAGGGTTTGCTGCTAATGTCAAACATATCATGTCCAATTAAAGAATGGAGGGCACAGTTGGTCTCTGTGTTAAGATGCTACATTAGCTACTCACCTTTAGTGGAAAAAGACCTTTCTCAACACTCAATTGCCCATTTCTGATGCTTCCTCGTTGTAGCTAGTGCCTCGCTGTAAGTTAAACATCATTGTTGTATAATTTGCTGAACATAGGGCAATAAAATCCGCTCATAGAAAAAGAATTCTGATTTCAACTGGACAAAATATAAGAAGCAACATATACAAATGGAAAAAGTTCAATGTTATTGTCAAGTTTGTGATCAATCACTGTACAAATGTGTTTCCGATATCCTGGATATCATTTTTCACCGAAACTCGATATATTGTGTGTTCAAACTCAAACACTTCAAGCAACTGGTATTATCACACTAGAATAACGCCTAAAGTTTGAAATCCATGTCAGCTTTGTCATCAAACAATTATTTCGATTTTCCTGATTCTGTTCTTATGAATTATGTGTTGTTATGTGTGTACTGTGAAGGTAAATGCTTGTTGCTTCATGTCAAGCATGTAGTCTCTGAAACAACAAATTATACAGGGAAACGGTTCTTAAATTAACTTGAAAACATTCAATACAAAAGGAGCCACTACGCAGATGGGTGACATTCGTCATTTCCCCACAAATTCCAGAAATTGCCCTGGATATAGCAAATGGATTTAATTTTAACGTTTTTTGTAATCTTTTCCCTTCATTACAAGGGATCGAGCCCATGCAT
The DNA here is from genome assembly GCF_003918875.1 of Haliotis rubra. Classification (NCBI taxonomy): domain Eukaryota; kingdom Metazoa; phylum Mollusca; class Gastropoda; order Lepetellida; family Haliotidae; genus Haliotis; species Haliotis rubra. The sequence continues at coordinate 346,688 of NW_025767691.1, forward strand.
CAGCATTATTAGACAGAGGTATGGTAGATTGACCAATGTCATCTATTCGCCTCTTCTTTTCGTTCAATTCGAAACAGGTTGTTTTGGATCCATAACGGTGAGAAATGATTCGGCACCCCTGTTCGCCATTCACCGCGGAATGTCAAGAAGGACAGTGTCACACAGCACCGGATCTCCGAGATGCTGACACAAGGGATACAGGGGTGATATACACCAGAGAATAATACACGAATAGCTGCATTTATCTACCAAGACTGGTTCGGTCCTCTCACATACATTATTCAGAGGTCAGCATCACCAGATTGGCCCATGAACCACCGACTTCTGGCACATGACTCTAGGCAAACACATATTATATAATTTCAAAGACAAACATTCACCAAATGTCACAAATGCACATTAATGTACAATACTTGCAATAAGAGTGATTGTCCATGCACAGTGTGACCAGCCGATTGATAGAATCAGGCCAATTCTACCACCCGCACAGGTGAAGTCAGGGTCAAAGTTGCCATGGTGTGTTGGGGCAAAAGGAACACGGTTCCAGGCTCACATTAGCCTCAACCACCAGAATCCCTTCCTCCATCGATCCAGGGGAGCAACTTACGGCAAACAGGTTTCCCAATTTGGTCGCCTCTAACGACCAGCAATGTGGTGCTGTGGACCTATTCGACCCCGGTTCCACACGGGGGCGAAGAGATATTAGCGCTACCCAGCTCCCACCACGAGGAGGTTTGAGACACTTTGAGAACAGGTTGTAAACACGCATGTAATGCTACTAAAATTAAAGTGGATTTCAAAATCTCTATTTTGTCCGCAAGCTGCCTGTCCTTTTTAGGCCCAAAGGTAAGTGTTTGAAATGTCCCTGATTAGTTTTCAGTTACATTTTGTAGATGGTCTGTGCACATGTTTATTCCACTACGCAATATTTGGTAGCAGAGCGTGGGTTCTTTGGTTGGAATTTTCAGATAGAAACACGAAATGTTCCATATCCTGATAACTGAATGTCAATATATTAACCTATACGTAGTAATTGGATCTCCTTTTCTCTTACGTGGGAAATTAGAAACAGATGAAAAACCTGGGATTGTTTCGGAAATCATTATTTCATATCAAGCAGTGTGGAATTATTTATGTTCTTAATGACGACTCTTCTGCGTTGTGTCATAGCAACGAGCATTGTAGCACAAAATGCTCACCAAGGGTTGGGTAGAGAACTGAAGTAATTCGTGTCACCAAGCTCAAGGTAAGTCGTCATCGAATTTTTCATGTTTTGAACTGTTTTAGTGTGATTCATGCCAACAAATCTTCATATCGACAAATATGTATACTGAAATGTACGCAAATGATAACGAGAATACTGAGTGAGTGCGTTTAATATTTCTCCGAATATTTCGCAATTTTCAAGATATATCATAGCGGGAGACACCACAATTTGGCTTCACTTGGTGTATACACATGGGAATCGATCTTCGGCTCGTCGAGGGAACGCCTTAACCACTAGGCTACACCACGGCCCCTGGTTACTGATTGAATTATTGAATTATTATGTGGTGGCGCGTGATCCTGCGCACAGAGCTCAGGTCACGAATCAGTTGAAGTTGAAGCAACGTCGAGCTCGGACAATTCTTGGATGGGTGACCGTGTTTGGCAGCTTGACTCCTGAGAGTTTTTAGGACTTCAGTACAACGAAGCATATGTGAAGCATGTGGTCTCACCTTAGACAAGTCAGTTTGTTCAAATTGTCTCTGTTCACCCAGCAGAAAATGGGTACCCGGTTGGATAAAGTCATGTGACTATAACCTTCTAGCGCCTAACAGGCAGCTTGGGTTATCCGGGGTAATAAGAATCAGATTCTGATTTAGCGCCGCGAGCAATCACATGGTGTTTGGAGACTGTGCGCAATAGAAGATGACTTATTATTAAACGGCCTTGTTACGACGTAAATTGTAATAAAAATTGTAATAAAAACGCAAATTGTAATACTTGCAGCAAATTGTAATAAACTTGACGTAAATTGTAATAAAAACGTAAATTGTAATAAAAATTGACGTAAATTGTAATAATTTTCGTTGCGGAAAAATGTAATAAATATTTACGTAAATTGTAATAACAGTTTTAATCACTCGTAAATACGCGGGTGTTTGTTCATCGTTGCATTTCATACATCAAATAAGCTTGTTAGGGCGATAACTCAAGAAAGAAATGATGGATTTTGTTCAAATTTGGTACCAAGGTATATTGGCGAGATTCACCGACACAAGTGAAATGGAGTGACCTTGAGATAATTTTCAAGGTCACAGCAAAAATCTGAGGGTTTTGCCAACATAAAGATTGTTAGCGCGATAACCCAAGAAAGAATTGACAAATCTTAGCTAAATGACGAAAATGATATTCGTCCTGATATATAATCGATATGATCTGTCCTCTGTATCATGTCTTTTCGCAAATATCTTTTGAGGTTTTGATATGTATGCATATAAAGTGGGGGTGGGGTACGGGTGGGTTTCTAACGGGTATATCTAACACACTTGCATGCATGTAGATTCGGAGAGGTGGGTGGGTGTTCTAACGGGTATTCAAGGGACGTTCAAATACATGTAGTAGTCAGCCTCACCTAGAATATGATACACGTGCAGCTGTTTTTATGTTTTATTTTTCTACATATTATCTGTCAGCCTCAAGCAAATTGGTTTTACTATGTTGCAGCCTCACGATCCCCATTTTGTGAGACTTTGTATCTTGGCTTGGTACTCCCAAAAAACGCAAAATCTGCAATAAAATGCATCACAAACTTCAGGAAACAAAATATGCTATGTTTGAGATTGGTAGAAGTCGGCTAGAATCAAACGTAGATATTAAACTGCACACAAAAGCAATTTCAAAACTACAATCGCTTGTTCAAATGACTCCCCATTCTGTTTACTGAAAGAACTCGAGAAAGAAATGCTGGATTTTGTTCAAATTTGGTACCAAGGTTTATTGACTGGAGATTGGAGATTTACCGACACCACTTGAATTTAGTGACCTTGAGGTCATTTTAAAGGTCACAGCGAAGGTGTAACAGTTTTGCACATGCCAAGCTTGGTAGCCGCGAACTCAGGAAAGTATTAATAGATTTTGATCCAATTTTATATCAAGGTGTATTGGCGGGATTGCCCCAACACCAATTGATTGGGAAACTTGTGCTCACAGTGAAAAGTGTTTTGCACATGTCTAACCTTTTAGTGCGAAAATACAAGACAGAATTAATGTTTTGCTTAAAGGTAGTACCAAGATGCGTTGGGAGTATCGTCTAACGCCAGTCGAATTCAGTGACCTTCGGATTATTTTCAAGGTCACAGCGAGTATTCTTGCGATATTTCCAAACCTAATGGATGGAATTTGTTCGCATTTTGTATCAAGGCATCAGTTGACAGTTTCGGTAACGTTTACATAATTTTCAGGGTCAGACAGAGAACAATTGCGACATTCAGATATCTACATGTGGCGGGGGTAATAGCTATGTGTGTGACAAACGCTTTGTGATTACTAATTTTCAAGTTTTTGTTACCAAATGGTTTCTATAATTTCATGCTAATTCTACCAGCTGTGAAATTATTCGTGACACGTCTTAAAAAAGCCAGAGATTATTTGTGTATGTTTGTGTACACTGTCGTCTATCAGGGACCGGTTGTTCAAAACTCGGTTATCAGCCGTTAAGCACATTTAACCGACTGTTACCTAACAACAGAGGGTTATCTTGTTGTTCAAAACTCTGTTAACTTTTAACAGGCTGTTAACGTGACGTTAAGTTAACACACCTAAGGACCGCCGCTAACTATTTAACAGTGTGGTTAACTCGCAAATGGCGTTCATGGCTAACACTGCTTTCATGATGCCAGTTCAGCAAAGAAAGGATAGGGTGTATCGTGGACTGGACTTCGATATTGGAAATTATTCTGACGAAGAGTTACATACGAAACTGTATCTATGCACATCATAGGAACTAAAATACATGTTGTACAAGTACATGATGCCTACGTTTCATCTTTTAACACTTGCATCAGTCATGCCGTCACGCAGCACAGAAACTTACAGTTTCGTGTAAACACATCACATTCCTGTATTGTATCTATTTTTAATTTCCTACTTCTTGCTACTATGCTCCTTCCATGCAAATGGGTGTCTGATAATTTGAGAAAATGCTACACAGTGTAAAGTCTGAAATTTTCTTTGTTTACATTTCAAACAGGTGTTGTCTTTCGAGCACAGCAGTTGTTTCCACCCCCAATAGCTTTCGTTTCACTTTATCTAGACATTTGGTATTGGTGCCAAAAAGACCAGTTGTAATTAGATTCTAAAATGTATGAGGAATTCAGTAGGGCTGGGACGAGTAGGAAACAATGGAATCGAGTATCCGCATGTATGTAACCGAATCGGAATCGAGTACCCGGAAATGTAAGAAATACATTCGGGTCAACTTACTGAATATTCAATCATAATTTGACAGAGATTATTATAGAAAACTTGAACAGTTGGTAATAAGACATTAAAACTGACCTCAAGCTATTTAATTTACGTCTGTTTAACCATTATAGAGAGTAACACCATTACTTACATTCCTCGTTATAACAACGAACGTTTTGTGCCTGCTGCTACTGTTACTTAACTACTTACTGCACATGCACAGATAAATTACAGTCATTAAAACTATGCTTCATTAATCGGACAATACCAATGATGTAAAAACCCGTGAATTTTCGGGTTAGAATATGGATCTTCAGTAACCCATGCTTGTCGTAAGAGGCCACTAACGGGATCGGGTGGTCAGACTCGCTGACTTGGTTGACATATGACATCGGTTCCCAATTGCGCACATCGATGCTCATGTTGTTGATCACTGGATTGTCTGGTCCAAACTCGTTTATTTACAGACCGCCGCCATATAGCTGGAATATTGCTGAGTGCGGCGTAAAACTAAACTCACTCACTCACTCAATGATGTAAATGTGTGTTACGTCAAAAATGAAAAAGACAAGCTATTGTCTGCCCTTGTCATTACAGAGCTCTCTCCCTTTCCGGATACTCGATTCCTAGACATAGGACTCGATTCCAGCTGTACCCGACCCGGATTCGAGTACTTGTGTACCCGTCCCAGCCTTAGAATGCAGTGATTCATTTGTCGCCGCTGAATATGAAATACAAGTGATGTAATTGGCGTTTCAATACCGGCCTTCGCGAAACGTGATTTTGTAAACACTATCCAATAGGGTGCAAAGTGCACTTGGGCGTTCGTGTGAGTGTATTTATGAAAACATCTGAACACGATTCCAGGCTTATCGGCAACGTTTCAGAATTATTAGTGATTTTTTTAAAAACTGATATCATTGTTAATTAATATGCTATTCTGAAAGTCTATACTCAAAGTAATTATCCGATTTTGTTTTGATATGTCCGTCTGGCATCCCTTCCCATAGATGGATTTTAATTAATTTTTAATAATTATTTCAGTAATAGGCCTAATTTCTTTTTCATTCTTCGAATGTTTTAATTGAAGCAAATCATCTTTTAAAAATGCTGTATTAATTGATGAAAACTTAGTTAGCATAAACATTGCTCTCGCAACTGATGTGTAGGAAAATAATCATAACATTATTATGTATCTATTTCTGTTGTGAGTGATATGCAGGCCTACTTCGTAGTCACTTTGATTAAATGTTATATTTGAATATCGAAACCTTTTTGTCACAGCAAACACAACACTATCTCTTGTCATATTACACGATAATATTTGGAATTGTTAACTTATTTTATAACAATATCTGAATGCTAATGTTATACACTGATAGGTTCATATAAGGAATACTATGGCACAATAGTATTTCTCTGCCGAATCGTTGCAGCGTTCTATAATACACTTATGAAATATAATACATGTTTTCCGTCCTTGAAGACATTGAAAAGAACTATCTATGCATTAAATGGAGGTTCACCTGATTAATGAGTATCGAGGAAAATATGTTTATCTACTACAGCGTTCTATAATGCACTTATGAAATATAATATTAGTTTTCCGACCGTGAAGTCATTAACAAGAATTATGCATTTTCTGCAGTCACTTGTGAATTGAACTAAATGAAGGTTCATCTGATTAATGAGTATCGAGGAAATTATGTTCATCTATAAATTAGACGCAGCTTCATGTTTTTCAAGACATCTTTCCGGAATATGCGTCTGTGAAGGCGTTCAGATAATGACGATATTGCACAGTATTATTCATGAGATTCCTGTCAAAAGTAAGGTCGGATAATAGATCGATTTTATTCAGCAGTGTTGGCCCTGGGGCCTATAGTACGATTACAGTTTGATTACTTGGACGTGGTGCTAGTAACATATTAAGTTTCTATTGGTATTGAATGCATATTTCAGATAAAAGCTATGGTATTAATTACACAACATCTATATTGTTTGATGTTAAAAGATTTGGCAATGTGTGTTCATACATTACAATTTGTAACAGACTTATAAATAATTAATAAATGATATTGATAGCATCTTCGCGACTTGGCCATACAGTCATGACAATTTAAGGAGTGAAAAGTGAGCGATAGGTCTTGTAGGAATTCAAAGATTCATTAAGACTGTAGTCGTCTAAGCGTAACTCTGTGTGTAATATTTATACAGTTTCTATCCACGGACAACATGCTTCTAATATTAATATTATTTTCATGGATTCATCATATTTTATCTATAGCTGTGCTATAGTTTTTCATTAAAATGTCTTTTCTGTTGCTGGAATTGAAGTAAGTCCCACACAGAGCTGGGATCATATGTCTTTGAAATATAAATTATGCAAACGGCTGGAACCTTGTTTTCCAATACAAACGTTCGTAACGCTACGACATCGCATGCCTATGATAAACTATAGAGTTGGCCTCAACCATTGACTGGATTACATTCTCTTCGTCAGCAGAGAAATTTCGACTTCTCTTTTTCCTTGGGGTGCATGCGACATTTTGCGTTTCCATTTTTGGTAAACCGGAAGTAAACAGAAAACGAAACTATGGGATATATGGAAGCTAACCAGTGACGTTAACCACACTGTTAAACTTTGAAGGCGACGTTAGCTAACGGCATGACAAACCATGTTTTGAACAACGCATATTTAACGTACGGTTACCTAACGGCCGGTTAAGGATTTAACCGGCCGTTAGGAGTTAACCGGCGGTTAAGATAACCGTGTATTGAACAACCAGGCCCAGAGTTAGTTAACCAACTAAGTACGTTTCCACGAACACCATCATTTTCTAATTTGTGCAATAAACCTTTATGCCATGCCCTGTAAAAAGCATTTGAAATATCACAAAATAGCATACAGTACAGGTGGTGATTATCTAAGACTAAGCATATATTATGATAAATGTCTATGTTGAGATGTAGTAGAATGACAAGCAGTAAAACCTGACTGGAATTTACTTAAAATGTTATGTTCATGGAAATGGTCGTGCACATGCTTTACCATTATTCTTTCAAGGATTTTCCAAAGGATAGGTAATAAACTGTAATTAGTTGGGGGGGATGCATCTCCTTCTTTCAAAATAGGAGTAACATTACCCGTTTTCCACAATGTAGGAAATACAGTCACTCAGTGATATATTGTACAACAAACAAAGAGGTTCAGCTATAGATGTACAAATTCGTTTTAACACTCTCATGTTAATGCCATCAGGTCAATAACATGTAGATTTGTTTGCTGATCTGTTATACTGTTAACACAGCGATGGCTAACAGGTGGCAAAGTCTTGCCGCCATCAGTAACATTTGAAACAGATACAAAATATTCATTTAATGTTTGAGCTTTATCCAAATCTGTAAAAACTGAAGGTATCCCAGAATCATCAGTGACAAGAAGGGGAATGGGTCCCGATGAAGTAGTAACCACCTGATTGAGTAGACTGAGGTGATAAATAGTTATCAAAAGTAGATTAAAAGTTTCCCTTGGCTATTCTTTTCAGATTATTTACTTTATTCCTTTGCTTTTTGTATTTAAATAACTCAGAAGTATTCAGAGATCGAAATGTTTTTTTCCTTTGACGTTCTCTTTTCTTTTAAGCATGTTACGAGGGGCGTTGATAAGGTAGTCAAACTAACTATATTCTCGATGTCCAATGTTTGAAAAAAAGCTTCCATTTTATTTTGAAGGAATCATTAGCAAAGTCATATCCAAAAGTTCATGTAGGTAATGTGGTTAACGAGATATAAGTCATCACAACATTGGGGTATTATGTTTCTTGCAAATTTGAAGAAAATGGAAAACGATCTCCCATTTGGTATCTAGTAATAGTAATAGTCCGCTTATATAGCGCTCACATCGAAGGCACATTGCCTGCTCACGGCGCTACGTACATTACTATCCCCGATCATAGGACACTATCGTAGTTTCCCATACTCCTGGGGACTGTACAGCCATGCTGCCTGTTAGGCGCAATGAACTAAACACTCACATTGCCAGCACATACTCACGGGTACCCATTTTACAGCTGGGTGAACTGAGACAGTGTAGATCTAAGTATCTTGTCCATGGATAGTACGCAAATGTGCCCATCTCGGGAACCGAACCTCGGTGCCTCCTTGAAACCGGGCCTTCAGCGTGATAGGCAGACGCCTTACAACTGCACTATTGCCTACCTCTTGGATAATGGTATACCCTCAGAAAATATCATATAAAATATGTTCAGCATAGTATTGGATGACTTCCCGTCATCATCAACATTCAAAGATTTGGACTGCTTGATTTACATTTAGACGGGGACTGTTTTTTTAGGACACCCTCATTTTAAATTTTCAAAAACATTGTGTCCAGATATACAACATATTGAGAGCTGACACTTGTGTGACCATCAGTATTTAGTTTGAACCCTTGACACCATGTATGAATAAGTGAAAACTCTAGGATGAGTTATATCCTTATGATGACGTCAACTGAAAGGGGGTGGGTAGTGTCTCCAAAACAAGCCCTTTCAGTAAACATGAAGGGGGAGTCACTTGAACAAGCGATTGTAGTTTAAAACTGCAGCTTAATATCTAAGTTTGACTTTTATCAACATACAACATGTTTTTTGCATATTTTGTTTCAATTGGTGTAGGGTGATTCCCGCCAATACACCTTGATATAAAATTGGATCAAAATCAATTAATACTTTCCTGAGTTCGCGGCTACCAAGCTTGGCATGTGCAAAACTGTTACACCTTCGCTGTGACCTTAAGGTCACTTAATTCAAGTGGTGTCGGTAAATCTCGTCAATAAACCTTGGTACCAAATTTGAACATAATCCAGCATTTCTTTCTCAAGTTCTTTCAGTAAACCGAAGGGGGAGTCATTTGAACAAGCGATTGTAGTTTCAAATTGCCTTTTTGTGCAGTTTAATATCTAAGTTTGATTCTAGCCGACCTCTACCAATCTCAAACATACAAAAATGTTTCTTGCATATTTTGTTTAATTTGTGATGCATTTTATTGCTAGTCACACAGCACCAAAAAACCGGATAGTAAACCATTGAAATATACGTAAATACAGTAGGAAATACATGCCATGACCGGGTTTACGTATGTTTTCAGATATTTCCTAACTTCGGGCATATATTTCATATGAATCTATACCTTTGAAACATATGCTCATCGTACATTTTCGTATGCACAAGCACCTCGTTCATGTATGCCCTGACCGGATTGTCGGGGATTTCCAAATATGAATTGCAAAACAGATACCCCGGTAAATACATGATCATACAGTATTTCCAATGCATTCCTTTGAATTTCAGTGGGTGCTGAAATTTCCGATTTCGTTCTAAGTTTACTCGGGTTGGAAACATGTGAATTTACTTAGATCTATGGCTATTACGCCCCAGTGTTGCTAAACATCTTACAGGCCCTTTAGTCTGACACAGACACGTAATTAATTGTGATGTCGCATTGCTGTAAGTAGAGTGAGTGAGTTGAGTTTTTACGCACGCCGCACTCAGCAATATTCCAGCTATATGGCGGCGGTCTGTAAATAATCGAGTCTGGACCAGACAATCCAGTGATCAACATCATGAGCATCGATCTGCGCAATTGGGAACCGATGACATATGTCAACCAAGTCAGCGAGCCTGACCACCCGATCCCGTTAGTCGCCTTTTACGACAAGCATCGTCGCCTTTTATAGCAAGCATGGGTTGCTGAAGGGCTATTCAACCCCGGACTTTCACGGGTCCACAGACGCGGGACATCGCATGTTCAGGTTCTGATCTGACAGGGGCTGAAAATATGATTCCGACATGAATACAATATCTCAGTGTTTTCCTAAGTAAGAGTGGAAATCTTTCTACAACATTGGAAATAACTCTATCGTTGTCCTTCTGATATTCCCCGAACAAAGCTCTACCCATTTAGGGTACAATGTGTAAGTTACAGAATTGTAGGGAATAGTCTTAAGACTTTTCTACTTTGACCAAGATTCTTCGAACTTGTAACAGTCGTTTGAGAAGATCAAAGAGAAAAAGGGTAGTGCGCGATGTATATGACGGACGTATATGGAGAACGTTCGAAGAACTTTATAAATACAATAATAGAAATACCGGTTATGTTTAAAACGCACCTTCATTCTGATAGCCAGAGGGATTATTGTGAAAGGTCGCAGTATGTATCATCATAAACGGGCCAAGATAAAAGTACATGTCATTCATCTCCACATTATATCCTTTTTATAGACACGGGACATCGTTGTTACAGGTAGGGCAAACACTTTATTCTAAAGTATCTGCCGGTTTCACTCTACATACATGTGTTCAGATTATCGAGAAAACTAGCGACGCAAGTTCTCCTCCATCATACCAGAGACCACATAATCTATCATATGGCCTTTGATTACACATATAATTGTATAGATACCCAGTGTTTATTGATAGCGATGAAGCAACTTATCAAAATTTACAGCCGACAGTATCATCTGCATTACTCTCTTACATAAGGTGAAATATCACAGGGTTGTCATGGTAACGATAATTTGGCATACTATTTATTGTGTTGTTCTTTAATCTGTGATTAGAATTTAAATCAGTTTTGACGTGAGCATGTTAAGAAAAGAGAAGCTGTAAAACGAAATGTATTGTGATCGAACCTATAGGCCTTTGTAAAAGCGAGTTTCAAGTCACCTACATAAAACCTGTTTTCATGATAAGTATCTGCTAATCCGTGGCACGATTCCGACCATATCGTGGGCATGTGTTTGTGAATCATAATCAAACAGTGATGTTACAAGCAGTCCATGCCGCGTCAACAACACATGCAAACAGGGGCGTAGCTACCATTATAAAACAGCTCGAGCATTCACATGATCTTTGCTAAAAATAATTTACAGTAAATTACAGTAAACAGGTTATTCTTCATATCATAGCTTTCAGTGATGATTGTTTTCCATCGACATGTATGAGGATGTTTTGTTACAGTCATGATTATATGTGAATCATCACTGAAATGCAGTTGTTTATTTATCATTTGTTTATCAATTATTTTAGAAAAAACACCAAATACTCGATGATTGGTATTGTATCAATGCAGCTGACATGTATAAAATATGTCCAAACATATTTGTATATGAGGAAATCACACTTGAATTTCCATGGTGGTAAGACTTCCGTCCGTAACATATAAGGCTTTGCAGCTCATATTGCTTACACGAAATACATGGCTTCCTACGTGCCTGGCAAACGCAAGAGAATTGCAATACGGGCCTCTAACCACTGATTCTCCGTGACCTGGAGACACATGTGATTGAGCGTGTGTTGGGACGTCGTCTGTCATACAGACCCTGAAGCAAATATATCCAAGCCCACGCAAGTCTACAAAATGTGGCAAGTCTAGATTTTCACAGCTTCAGGAGAAAGTCTCAGGGCTCCTTTTCCTTATATAATATTCTTTTTTTACTATCAACTTTTTTTCTGTAAAACATGTTCATATCAGAGACTAGTTGTTAATCTAGTTCTGACGGGTAGAAGACAAAAGACAAAATGGATACTAGTGCCGTTACATTTTTTAATTATATATAAACATTCGTCCTTGTCTTGGGATAAATGTATATTTTCCACCAAATGTACATTCGGAGGATATCGAAATCTAGGTTAAGCTAGTTGAATCATATTTACAATTAAAGACCCAAACAATGGTGTGTTGTCCACATTTTGGTTTTCCATAGTCACAGAGCGATATTTTCTCCCCTTCCGTCTCTAGGAAAACTCACTGCAGGGTTCGGGTTATGGAGAGCCATACCGAACACCCACAGCTGGCGGGACCAACATCTCCAGTAACATTTACATCTGCCAACGCTTAATTCGCAAGTGGTGAGGCAATAAGCTAATGAGGCTAAGGGTCCTGTACCATGTTTGTAAAATATCTGTGATGCCTTATATGAAGTCTATCATCTAAGCAAGTCTAGCTATGTATTGCGTTAAGTCACTGCTTGAAGAAAGGCTCCTTTAGAATTTTATCTGGTCAATATTAGTATTTCCATCATATCGGAAAATACATAGACTAACGCTTAGTGTCTGAATATCTATAATTTTGATAGTAACAAACAAGCCCATTTAGAATTGAGCCCCAGGGAGACACGAGATTCAGTCCGGCTAGCCATGGCTGCAGTTAGCTATAGGTATGTTTACTTTGTAACCCGACCCCCAAAGTGAGTTAGGGTTCTTGCAGATGTTAACAGACCCTGGACCTGAGGAGATCTAGACTTGCTTCATTTAAGGCTTTAGCATTGCACAGAGGGCTTGGCAGTAGGGGAAATAATGTGGTTCAGGGACTGTGAGACAGACTAAACAGTAAGGAAAAATAATGTGGTTCAGGGACTGTGAGAGACAGACTGTAAAGTAATGGGATTGCTGAATTTGGCCACCGGAGGTAGTGACCACAGCACTCTGGTTATACTGCATTGGGAGAGGACAGAGCTTGGCAAGATACCAATAAATATGCTTGTCATTTAAACCTTTATCTGATATTTGTGGAATGTGAGTTTATAATTGAAGATGCTTCCTGCACCTGTAGCCCCAATATAGATGTTGTTAGTCAAATTACTTCGTCTCTTTTTTTTCAATTGAAATTAAGATCTTTGCCTTTTATCAAAATAATATATTTTCAGTCTTAATGTGCCTTTGTCGGGAATCAAACACCGGTTTTTAACCTGACAAGCGAACGCTTTAGCCACGAGCGTACCCATCATTCCTTGATACTGTTGGTACATTTATTATACATTCAAGATTGAACCCAGTTTTGTCGCCATATATCCTTCAGTTTTTATGTTAGTGACATGATCTGCACACTGATAATTTAAAAAGTGGAATATAAATAATGATTGTTTGCGATCTTTATCCAATTTAGTTTTCCATTGATCTAGTAATTTTCATTTTCTGTTTCCACGAAATTCTGTACGAAGGTACTTTTAACAGTTTCACCCAATAACAGTAAAAGCAGCATACAGATAATACGTTTCGGTACTTTGATAGATTAATAAGTACATATTATATTCCATGATATTGAGATACCAAAATGATTAACATGATTATATAATGTATAACAAATTAGACAGCAAAAAGCAAAAGCAAAAAAGAAAACGCATGAGCAACATAATGCTGTCAGGTAGTAGGCTTTCAACAATTATCGAAACTGCTTAGTTATGAGCTAATTGCAATCACTACAATTTCCTATAGTCTGCCCAACAGATGGAAACAAAATAGGTCTAATATGAAAATTATGAGCTAATTGCAATCACTACAATTTTCTTTAGTCTACCCAAGAGGTGGAAACAAGATATGTCTACAGTATATTCCGTCGGGTAACTGAAATTTGAGAAAACGTCCGTATGGAATAATACCTGTATTCCGAATCAAAAAGAGGTCACACCAAGTATGTGCATGTTCACACATTTACAAAAGTAATTTACACCGGGAATCATTAATACATTGTAATCATCTTTTATGAAAGTATAGATAATGAAATTTGTTCAGTTATGATCAGTCGGATAACTCATACAAGTGAGCACTAAAATTAGGGACCTACCGGTTCATGTCTGTGTGAACACATTCTTCTAGATCTGTGTTTTATTGTAATTAGCAGTGTCTCCTAGTATAGCATATATAAGAAGTGTACCTAAGGTCAGTTATTTAAACTGTTATGTAATTTCAATTACAAAAAGTATAAATGATATTACCTATTGGTCAGAAAGACTTATCAGTACCCCAACACCGACCACCGCCACCACCCCACCCTAGGCCTACCCCATGCCACACCCTCTCCCTCGCACACACACACACACTCCCTTACATACATATCGCTCTGGCCCATAGACCCGATATTTGAACCTTTTAAACAGTCACCATGTGTATGTCAGGAAAGACACGTACGTTATTAGTGGTGCTCAGTCATGGGTATCACTTCACCATGTGTTACTAATTATCTCAGTACATTATGGCGTGGTCGGACGCGCTAACGAACCCTATGTGACAGTTACATTACAGCACCATTGAAATACATGTTAAAGTAGTGCTAATCTTGTAACACTATACTTACTCATTTCCAACCATTTACGCATGTACAAAATATATGACAAACCTAACCCTGGTCATACGAGATTTCAAGGGTATTGAAATGCATGTCCTACAATCACAGCATTTACATATGTTACACATGTTAGGAAACACATGGAAACAATGGCCAGATTTACACACCTGTGAAATACATGTAAATGCAGAGTCGAATGTTCGTTTATTTTAACACCCTTTTAAACGTGTGTAAATCTGACGGCCAGATGATACGTAGATTTCAAACGTTGTTCAGACGGCCGCCGGATGAAACGAGTATTTCCTGACGTTAGTAAATTTGGGTAATACAGTCATTTTGTGTGGTGTCAGCTAGGCTATTCCATTTGTCCGAACTACAACATACGGACACAGATCATTTAGCAGACCGGGTGCTGTACTCTGGAATTGATTACCAGAAAATGTCAGAAAATCGGAAAATATCAACAGTCTCCGATCTTGTGTCAAAACCATCCTCTTCAAACGAGCATTCGACTAAGCGCACATGAGCAGGACTCTGGATATGTAGCGCTATACAAATATCTAATTTGATCTGATTTGATTTGATATACCCGTTAGAAATACCACCCCACTTTATATTTATACATATCAAAACCTCAAAATATATTTGCGAAAAGACATGATACAGAGGACAGTAAGAGATTTTATATCGATTATATATCAGGACGAATATCATTTTCGTCATTTGGCTAAGATTTGTCAATTCTTTCTTGGGTTATCGCGCTAACAATCTTTATGTTGGCAAAACCCTCAGATTTTTGCTGTGACCTTGAAAATTATCTCAAGGTCACTCCATTTCACTTGTGTCGGTGAATCTCGCCAATATACCTTGGTACCAAATTTGAACAAAATCCATCATTTCTTTCTTGAGTTATCGCCCTAACAAGCTTATATGATGCATGAAATGCAACGAAAAACAAACACTCGCGTATTTACGAGTGATTAAAACTGTTATTACAATTTACGTAAATATGTATTACATTTTACCGCAACGAAAATTTTTACAATTTACGTCAATTTTTATTACAATTTACGTTTTTATTACAATTTACGTCAAGTTTATTACAATTTGCTGCAAGTATTACAATTTGCGTTTTTATTACAATTTACGTCGTAACAGGCATGTTTGTTTTAACTATCTGACTGTGACATCAAGAGGTCGAGACAACAGCATCCTTGTTTTCCATCTTGGTTTAGCAAACGATATCGTCACACATCATTCAATATTGCTGTGACAAGAACATCGCACTAAAGAATATATACTTCAGCACTGATTCACCTACAATAAAGGAGAATCTGGTGTGATCGGAGGTAGTTCTTGTGGTTTTAAAACGTCATGTTCACCAATCTAGTGTATTTATTATAGAATGTATTTCGTTTATTCACACTGATGCCGTCAGTGAGTGAGTGAGTGAATTAATGTTTATCGTCACATCGGCAATATTTCAGCCATATCGTGACGAGAACAGTTTATAATTATATTAAAGATCAATAAAGTTAGAAATTAAAAACCTGTTGACGAAGAACAGTAAAACTACTAGTGTATCACAGATATCCATTTAAAACTAGTAATTCAATCTAACATACTGGAGGGAGGGAGTGACAATACAATATAAAAACAGGCTATAGATTGCCAACGACTGAAGGTAGATCACCATACTAGGGACCATGGGGACTTACAGTACATTAGCTTCCTGCATGGACCCTAGCTGGATTTACACCATCCCTTCAGCCGTTAGCAACGTAGACAAATCTAGCCATACATTTAAAAACACACATATTCTACGATTAAAAATAGTGGAGAGTTTCAATTTACTTTGAATGTTTGTGGACTTATGTATCCTCTCAGGAGGACAGATGCCGTCAGTGATATTGTCATTCGTCCAACTCTCTCTCAGCACAACTTTTGTCTGTCAGGGCTAACCTGTGGATATCTGGGTTGAAATTGGTCATCAACAACCCATGCATGTCGTAAGACGCGACTAAGAGTGAGTGAATTTAGTTTTACGCCGCTTTTAGCATTATTCCAGCAATATCACGGCGGTGGACACCGGAAATGGGTTTCACATGTTGTACCAATGTGCGGAATCGAACCCGGGTCTTCGGCGTGACGAGCGGACGCTTTAACCATTAGGCAGCCCCACCGCCCCTAAGACGCGACTAATGGTTCGGGTGGTCAGGCTCGCTGACATGGTTGACACAAACAAACCGAAGAATTCTTATTAAAAATATGATGCGATCACATGCGAGTCAATTTCCTTATAGACATATATATACCGTTTGTTTGTTTCTTTGTTTGATGTTTAACGCCGTGCTCAGCATTACTCCAGCTGTATGGCGACTATCCGTAAATAATCGAGTCTGGACCAGACAATTCAGTGTTCATAAGCTACTTACCTAGGATATGATGACATGTGTAAACCAAGTACACCACTACCACTGAGTGAGTTTATTGCTCTTAGCAATATCCAAACAATATCACCGAGGGAAGTACCCGAAATGGGCTTTACACATTGTACCCCGAGTGGGAAACAGAACCCGGGTCTTCAGTGTGACCAGCTTACGCTTTAACCACTGGGCAACCACATCCCTACCAGAACATACTAGCTACATATAGATGCTTATGATGAGGAGTGCTATTGGACGAACTACGACGCGAAGGTCTTTTTGTCAATCAAAAAAGTTGATGACATAACATTAATGAGTCTACTTTCAGTCTCCAGGCACTGATGACTGCCATCCTCATTGCCGCTGTCTCTCTTTGTGCCCTGTCCCTGGCATTGCAGGCGAGTAATGACGACTGTTCACGTCCTCCAATGCAGGAAGTTGTCCCTGAAAAGGCTCATGGTTACATCCGGTCTATTTTTGCGCCCTCTATGTACGACTGCGCTGCTGAATGCCAACTGTCTCCGCTGTGTCTGTCCTTCACCTTTGATCATGAGAAACAGACATGTCAACGACTGACCGAGAAAAGGGAAACGACAAATAGCAGCTTTGCTGTTGGCAGTGGCGTCTTCTTTAGCAACATCCACGACTGGAAAATGGTTTGTATGAAGGCTTAATCTACTTTCAGTCACGTTTGAAGGGATGCCGTAGTTTGTTTTTGTTTTTCGTTTTTTTTCTAAATACTCAACGTTAAGCTTTAGGGTAAATATCAGAAATAAAGAGAATCAATTTCTATTTAAACGAGAGAAGTTCAGATGAAGAGAGCTGCTACATTATGCAGATGGGTCATGGCATACGATTGGTACAGAGGAAAGTTTACATTCATGAGTGTGCAGTTTATGCGGTGATGGAGAAAGACCCTTGTGAAGTGCCTTTCATATCAGAGGAAGGACAACTGGCAGAGGAAATCAGGACAAGATCGCCTGATGTGTTACAAACTGGACATTCATTCCCTGGTACCCGTGGGATTAGGGTTATAATTGGACTTCAACCACCCATGCTTGTGGTAAGAAGCGACTAATGGATCGGGTTGTCAGGCTCGCTAACTTGGTTGACACATGTGATTGTATGCCAATTGCGTAGTTTGAAGCGCATGACGTTGATCACCGGATCGTCTGGTCCAGAATCGGTTATCTACAGATCGCCGGCATTTAGCTGGAATATTGCTGAGTGCGGCGTTAAACAACAAACAAACAAACAAACGTGTAAGAGAGATGACGTTTTTTAAATTCCAATATGTAAATGTGAACTGGTATCGCTATGACGCCATGATATAAACTATTTGTATATTTAGTCACTGACAGGTGCCTGTGGTAACGCTTCCTGTGGCGCTAATTCGCGGTGCACTCTGGGAAGGCATGGCCAACCATTGTGTGAAATATATGATGGTAAGTACACATATACAATATACAGAATATACAGTTGTGTAATCTTTGTGTTGGGTAGTCATGAAGCCAATGAACGCATGTTGCCATCTCTGGTTCTGAAGCTGATGTAATTACTCAGCGGCGACGCTCATGTCAATCTCTACTTACTCGCTATTTACGACGATGACCTTCAGTTAAGTCTTTAAGCACTCAATAGTTACGAAGATGACGCTCTTAAAAATCATCAAACACTTAATATTTACGAAGATGACTCTCAAAAGCTTAGGTCTCTTCGTGGTGATCACGTACGTATCCATGCAAATGCTAGATATAACGAAAATAAATATAACGAAAGAAGAGACTACAGAATAAAGGATACCTTCCGCCATCTTTGAAAACTTTAGAACTGCGCAAACTATGTGCACAACTCGACCCAAGTTTTTAGTACTTCGTTATCTTAGTGTAGCTTACCTTTTAGCCCATGGCTATCCGTTACAATCTTCTTTAGGGTAAGTTTAACGAATATGGTTAGGGTAAGAATATGTTAGGGTTAGCTATATAGGGTTAGGGTTAACACTCTCATTCGCTCCAGTTCCTTAGCTCCGTTTTTCAAAGACGTGTATATTTTTATTTGTGATAACTTACCTTTCATTTTCAAAATCGCTGGTTAGTTTTGATAAACGGAAGATTTGACAGCAATACATTACAAGGACACAGATGTGAAAATGACAGCTTCTATTGACAAGAAAAGTTATTGTTACATGGAAAAGTAAGTTAAAATGGCCGAAGAAATGCAACCAAACAGTTGTTCTTCGAATTGCACGCAATTTGCAAGAAGCTAGTCATATTGGAAAAAAATACCAGCCAAGTTCACCTTATCAGGATAGACAGTATGAAACTCGAAATTCCCTAACACAGACCCTTAAGAAGTGCACAAGTACGAAAAACACTTCTGTTCAAAGAAACACCATTTGTCACTTCTGGCAACGTTTTCAGAAAAACAATCAAGTAACGCACGCACGCACGCACGCCGTTAACAACTGATGGTTTCGAACCACCGAGCAAACAGCAACCATTACTAAACCTGGTGATAAAGTTGTATCGATAACAATTCAACGACGTGTACACATCTGCAACACCCTTGCAAGACGCCCAGCTCAATGGCCAATTCTAATGCAGTAGAGCAGACAACACTTGCGATAAGAAGCGAGTGGAGAGAGTTCTCGTCACCGATGGGTCAGGTTACTTCCTCACCGAACCTGGGCGGTGGGGTAGCCTTAGTGGTTAAAACGTTCGCTCGTCACGCCGAAGATCCGGGTTCGATTCTCCACATTGGTACAATGTGTGAAGCCCATTTCCGGGGTCTCCCGCCGTGATATTGCTGGAATATCATTAAAAGTGGCTTAAAGCCATACTCACTCACTCCTCACCAAGCTGTGGGCTGACGCAGAGGCGAACGTAACATCAGACCATGTGTTCTGGAAAGTTATCGTTTTGGAGGTCAGGTGTTATGACCTGAGATAGGATCGCAGCTACAGCAAGGGCGTCATGCTTGTGAATGAGACGATCTTGAATGCCTTGAGACGAGATTTCGGAAATAGTCGCTTTACCACTTCTTCAACAGAACTGCTCTGAAGTGACGCTTTTGCACGATAACGCCAGACGAAAATGCTTCAAATGCATAGCAGTATCGTATTTAGAACAATGTTTGTTAGTTATCCTGACCCGCAAAATAAACTGAACAAGTCCGGCATAAAATGGAATAAAGTCCTCTTCTCTCATCCGAATATGGAATGGTTTCCTCAGGATTTTTACCGATGTTTAATTACCTCAGTAAGTCGAAAGTTTCATGGACGCATCAATGCACAAGATTGACACACTCACTACTGACTGTGTGTTGAGGTGAGGTGAAATTGGGTTTTACGTCGTGCTTGAGAACATTTCGCTCATATGAAGACGTGCATGCGTGTGTATGTGTATGTGCGGCAGCATGTACTAGCCCAGACTTAAGCTGGTTTTATAGTGCTAGCCCACTGAGATACCATGCCGCAGTGAAGCATGAATACCCCACTGAGACACATTCTACTGACTCCGAGCCGACCAGTCCTTGTTCTACCCATTAATGCCGAACGCCAGGCAGGGACCAACAAGTACCGTATTTTAACGTGTTTTGGTATGACGCGGTCGGGGATCGAACCCGCGACCTTCCGCTCTCCGGGCGGACGCTCCAACCACTACACCACGGAGGCGGTCACTGACTGTGTGGACTTCTTGGTAAGCCCCCTCATTATTATGTCGTGGTTCAACATCATATGTCAGGTGCGAGGTTCTTATGGATCGTCACCATATCTTGAAGCATTTGTCTCTCTAAGTATCAACATTTCATTTCATTTTCAGCAGTAGAAGTTTAAAACTGATTCTGCTTGCTGTTTTTATGTCACAACAACTTTTGCCTTTGAGTTACTTCTTATTCATGCGACACTTTATATAGATCTTGAAAACGATCCTCTTAAAAACGATTTTGGTGAAATGCTAATGTCAAATACGACCTTGGTATTGTCGATATCTCATGCACCTCACGTACATCTCATGCAGTTCACATGAACTGGAATATCCCCAAAAGATGTTAATGTCAAAAGCGATGTTTGAATCGACGATAATTTGTTTCTTTGCGATCCCCATCTTGGAGATAGCAGGCTTCCATTATTGATGATCCTTATGAACTTAACATGATCCGGAATTAGAAAGATGATCTTTATACATATGAACGGTGATCCCAAATGCCATTTGTGGAAATCGATACAAATGTGCCTGACTTCTGTTTGGCTTCGGTGGTGGTGTAGCCGAATGGTTAACGTCATGCTGAAAACCCGGGTTCGATTCCCCACATGGGTTACATATGTGACGCCCATTTCTCATGTCCCCTGTCGAGATATTGCTGGAATATTACATGAAACCATATTTACTCTGTTTGGCTTATGTATGTTGTTACTGTCTAGAAAATACTGTGACAAAAAGTCTTGTGAGTCCCCTTTAAACCATCAAAATAGAACACATACGAGTATATAATATTCAAGTGCATATTGAATAAACAATAAACATGGTTACAATGAATGACAGTATAGATTTCCAATACAATACAATTGGGTAACAAATCTAAAATATTAACTCACCAAAGTTTTTATATTTCTGGTAAACAAATGTACTGATTGAAGATTGTTGACAACTGTTGAATGATCAATGTAGACGAGGCATCGACCTTGAAGCGTCGATATTAGCAGACAGACGAGCGTAAATCCAAAGCAGCAGTAGTCCCGCCTACCTCTCCGCAACAAACCTTTATATACCTATTATACAGTTCCAGAGACTTCTAGCAGAAGCGACGCCTCATTACGACCACTCAGATCACACTACGACCATGTTGAAACTACTGGAATGAATCCCACAGTCGCCCCCCGGAAGCACCAACAAGTACAAAGAGGAGGTAACTCTAACTCCTCAGCTTACTCTCTTTAACAGGTGAAATTACATAGCCCAAATTCAAGATGTGAGTTCAAATCCACGCTCAGCCCTTGAAATTTTTTTGTGACCCATAATAATTTTAATTATCAATAACACATCCCCATAACAATGTGTTGCGGTAATGCGTCTATATGTTATAGATATATCATTTGAAATTGAAATTTTGACGATATTTTCAAGATATTGGCATGAACTGTACTAGCGATGACGATTGTCTCGTCCCTGTGACATCATGCTACCATAGACGATGTCTGTGTAACCTTTCGGATACAGCCACAACATTACTAGTAACTCCTGTGACAGAGGTAAGCGCCTAACCGGAAAATAGGTAGAATAGTTTAACGTTCACCTGCACGATTGATCTCCAGTTACAGGCAGGTTTCTAACAATATATCTAGGTATAGGATCAAGACATTGGGGGCAGCAGGGTAACCTGGTGATTAAGGCGTTCGCTCGTCACGTCCGGTTTCGATTCCCCGCATAGGAACAATGTGTAAAGTCCATTTCAGGTGTCCCTCGCCGTGATAGTGCTGGAATATTATTAAAACGTCATAAAACTAAGCTCACTCACTCGCTACAGTGTTCCCCAGCCAGCATCCGATGACCGTGAATTCGGGCGAACTGCATCATTACTGGTTCGAGTTTCGAAGGGAGCTAACTCTAGATACAGACTAGAGGTATGCTGAGTAGTTTTGTATCCGAAAACGCATGAAAAAGCGATAAACACAGTGTGCCCTCCGTTACTCGAGTCATCAATGAAAGTAAATAATTTAGCAAGTAATGTCCATTTGTATGAATAGCAGCAATTTTGCTTTACGATTGGTAGGCATGTTTGTCAATATTAGTGAATTGTGGATCACTTACTAACTACGATATCAGCCACCAAACTGCATACATTTAAGTGAAAACAGAAATGTGGGCCCACTTATATTTTCTCCATAGCGATTTTTTGTGAGTGGGCCCATATTTTTAAAACAAATTAGTAAAACTACAAATCGTAGCATTTAAAAATATGTGTTAACTGTTGTTATGCCAAAGAACGAAAACGACCTCACAAACAAAGCTGTAGGTATCAAAGTAGACAGACATGTGGGCCCACTTTTATGTCGGTTTAAGCGATTTTTCGGGTGGGCCCACTTTTCAAAATTAGAGTAAACATACACTTATTGTCTTTAAAAATACAACTGGAAAATATTTTAAATGAGAAGAACACATGCACATATACTATCCTAAAAAGGAAACGCATAGGCGTTTTGTATTTTAATAATCTATTAATTACCTTTTGTGTTCACACAATCGTCAAAATATGTAACAGAAGTGTTGATAACATGATTTTACACAATTGCACAAGTAAAAAATCGACTTTACCTGAAAATGTTGTTTTTGATGAGATTTCTAACAAGGATTAAAAAGGCATCGCCACAAGGCAACCGAAATCACCTTCCAGTTGAAATTGTGCAGCAAAGAGCATGCACTGTCTAGCTATAAAAATCCAGAATACTTACGGAAATCGGCATTCGTTTTGAAGGAGTTTCAAGGTCAAATCACTACGCTATGTCTTGACTCTGTGACACGGAACATCGCCAATGAAAGAATGCACGCTGGAGATTACCAATCTTCTGTTGCCAGGCGTCTGAATGTTAGTCTGAGCACGATATCACAGCTTGCAGCTCGTTACAACCAAACAGGTATAACAAATGACCGTCCTCGTACGGGCAGAGCTCGAGTCACCACTGCAGCCCAAGATCGGTACATCCGGGTACTACATTTGCGTGTTCATACTGCCACGGGTGAGAGCACAGCAGCCAGGGCGCCAGAACTTCGGAGGATATCCGGTCAAACTGTACGGAACGGGTTGAGAGAGATTGGACTGAGAGCCAGGAGACCCGACGTCGGGACTGTGCTACGTCGTCACCATGCCGCTCGACGTCTCCGTTATCTAAAATGATCCACTTAGCTGCATAGACATTTCCTTCTCCTATAACGATGTTAAAATTCATGTCCTAAAGTCTATTCGTGGACGAGTAATACATGTTTGAAAATACAGCATTTTCGCAACAGATTTCTGGCATATGCGTTTCTTTTTTGGGATAGTATATATTTTATTCATTCAAAACACAAAGACGCAGCATATAATTTTACCCCAACAATTATATAAATTACCTCTGTTTCATCTATAAGAAATATTTAATTTGAAAACAGCATTCAATATGCCGTCTGTCTGAATTTCACTATAAATTAAGTCTGATTATTTTGATGGAAACATTCACACTAAAGCTGACAAAACCCGTTCCAAAAAAGAAATACATTCATGAATATCAAAGGCTCAACGACCAAGTTTCCGGCACAAGAACCCGTGTCGTTTGTTATTGTTTTTTCTTTGTGTTAACTACTTCATGCATATTGTATCAATAAGTGACACTTACATTGCATTTATGAGTATTTATTTCGTCAGATATGTGTGATTTCTTGTCGACAAAGTTTCAAATGTTGTTTAGTTTCAAATGTGGGCCCACAATAGCATGTCTGATGTTGTGTGAGGCAGAGAGTAACCTACCTTAAACCACTGGTAATGCGGAGTTCGAATCCTAAACGTGTGTCAATGCCATATAGTGGAATTAGATTTCATCCCAGTGGCGAAGGTCAGTGACCATGAACACCTTCACCCCTCCCAGTACAAACTGAAATATTTTCGCATATTGCTCTAAGTGGCTTAAAACCATCTCGCTCACATTTCAGAATGCAAGAGGTATGCAAACACCATGACTCTGCGCCACAAGGAACTAACGATATTGGGGCATAACTGGAAGCGGGTGCGCCTCACCGGAGCGTTCAAAGCTTCGATGACAACTTGCACGAAGGCATGTATGGAGGAAACGTCCTTTGTGTGTAAAACTGCCGATTTCAAACCTCACAGGTTGTGTTTGCTGAGCAGTGAAGGTTACTTGGATGTCAGCGCTCGTGAAAGAGAACGGCACCAGTCAGGATGGTGGATGGCAGTGAGGAGATGTCAGTGATGTTATAGGGACGATGTTTGTCGCTTTGTAAATTGACCCTGATACCAAGGTCACTTATTTTGAGCCTTGATTATATTGTTTATTATTTTTACTGCTGTTTTGACCTTTACTCCGTATCGAATCTGTTTCGTGGAACAGTCAAGAATAGCTTTCCTGTTGCATTGACAATTTATGTAAACTACCGGTCAGTGATATTATAGAGACGACGACATTTGTCGGTTTGCAAATCATAGCTGTTACCAAGGTCCTTTATTTTGATGTTTGTTTATATTTATATGTGGTGATTCCCATGTTGAAAAGCTAGACGTTCACCGGGAATCAGTTCGTAAAGTCATTAGGTGTGGCATCAGCAAAAAACAAAGCAATGCGCTGTAGTCACCAATTGTATTTTAAAATTGATTAAGTAAAAACAAACAAATACAATAATAATGGTAATAGTCACATCTTAGAAACAGTAACTTGCAGCTGGGGCAAGACAGGGTATGTGATGGTCCTACACAATGACGGTCTTCTGGTGACATGAGTGAGTGAGTGAGTTATTAGTTAACGTCACATTGGCAATATTGCAGCCATATCGTGACGAGAACATATTTGACATTGAAATGGAATATATGTATATTATAAAAACCTGTCGAGGAAGGACAGTAAAACAACCAGAATATCACAATTAGAATTACAACTAGCGTGGAAAGTTAAAACTAATAGCACTATGTGGACAATACAATATAAAAACTGGCTATAGATCGCCATCTGGTGACTTAAGCTGCAATGTGAGATGAAAAGCGATAGATGGAGATCACAGTATGTCTCTGTGTTAGGATGCTACATGAGCGACTCAACTGTGTAACAAGAATTTTCTGCACGCTCAGTCGCTCTCCTCCACGTCGGAAAACTCCAACTCTGCCATCTGTTCTGGAACCAACTTTCATCTGTAAAGAGCACTCTCTCAGTCACGTTGCTGCCTTCGACGTACAGTTTGTGCAGGTGCATTTGGACCAATGTTGCACAATTACGGTTTACACGTTTTGATAAATACACCATTCTTCCGACGTTTCGTACAGCTGCGTT